>NC_084461.1:56982500-57287000 GCF_027409185.1 Cynocephalus volans | reverse complement strand
GACGGGGAGATCAGCTAGGAAGCTACCAGAACAGACAAGGGAAGAGAAGACAGTGGTTTGGATAGTGTTGACAGAATTTGCTGAAAAATAGAGAGTAAACAAGGATGACTTCTAGAATTTAAGACTAAGCAAATGGGTAGATTATGGCGCATTAACTGAGATGAAGAAAACTGAAGGAAGAGATGGTTTGGGTCAGACTGTGGGACTTGAGCATCTTCAGATTTTAGAATCCACAGGGTGTCCTGGAACCAATTCCCTGAATATAAGGAGGGTCGAGTGTATATTAAAATGTACTCATATTCCACATTACATGCAATTATACATAACAATGTTACAATTAATTGCTCTTCTCTATGTAACATTTATATTACCTAAACATGTAAAAATTCTGTTATAGTTTTCTTATTGTACTTTAGAGCAAATAACATTTCTTTCCACCTCACATTATTAGTGCTTAGCAAATTCAATGGCCCTGATCTGTTCCAGACAATAGTGCTAGAAAAGGTTTGTAAAGGAGAATTCTATAGGGTAAATATTACAGTTTGGGTAATGATAATTTCAATCATTCTGTCTCCTGTCACCATAGGTAAAAATGAACAGAATATAACAATATGCATACTATATTCCATTTCTCTCTTCTTCTTACTACTTGTAATTCTAAATGCTGGTTATACATGAAGATACACAAAAAGTGTATTTTGAGTTCTCTGCCTAACCTAGACCCTTTTATATAGTAAACTAGAAACATATTTTTTCTTTTCTTTTTTTTTTTTTTTGTCTTTTTTGTGACCGGCCGCACCGCGCTCAGCCAGTGAGCACACTGGCCATCCCTATATAGGATCCGAACTCGCAGCGGGAGCGCTGCTGTGCTCCCAGCGCCGCACTCTCCTGAGTGTGCCCCGGGGGTCGGCCCTTGTTTTATCTAATTTGATAATTATGAATTAAGTTCCTTTTATGCACAGAGCTTTGAGCTACCTGCTAGAACAGATTAAACAGGTGACAAGATGCAAAGAGCTAAAAATCTATTGATGGAAGCAGAAGTGTATATCACCAACTTTAGACTCATTAAAACCAATTCTGGATCCTTATTCACGTGAAAAAGAAATTTTCTTAAACCAAAGCCCTTAAATGTATCAAAATTATTTACTTAAAAAGAAATCGTTTCAATGACAATAGCATAGAGAATGTACTGTTTCACAATAGAATGATGATAAATGTACATATATTTTCTAAGGAATGACTAATGAGGTTATAAAGTGGAAAACACATGGGGAGTAGAAGGGAGACCCAATAAGAGGTCAGTTTCTGTGTCCTAAGACTCTCACAGATGCTATTGTCTCCATTTCATGAAGCTGTTCCTCTGGAATTTGTGTACTATATTTGAAATGCTGTGGCACTGACACGAATCCCTTGGAGATGTGTTATAATGGGTTCTTGAGAATGTTTTAGCTTTTCATTGACCCTTCCTTATTACTCTGAATTGATGTCACATCTCAAGGTGATCCCGAGTAAAGACTGGTGAATGTCAAGAGTGATGAGGAAGGTTGATTTTTAGTTGTATGTTTTCCTCCCATCTACAGTAATTCATCCTCACCAGCAGTAGGGAAGAGATTACCTTCACCCTTGGTTTAAAGTTGCTGTCTAGCATCTATAAGGTCAAGGAGGGGAAGGTAAGAACATAGTCACTGTTACAGATATTCCTGAATTCCATGCAATTTTATGAAACTTGATTCATTCTATTAATCTTAGATAATTAATTAATCTCTGAATCTGGATAAGACTCTGAGTTAAAGAATGTAACGTGATGTGTGCATATTATTTTTTCCTATCTCACATGAAGAGATGTCAACTCCTTAACATAATTAGATACAAAGAATCCCCTTTTTACTTAGAAGAAGGGTGGATTTTATCAGGAAAATGGTTCTTCTCATGCTGTTTCCTTCAACTGCTGAGTAATTTCTAGTCCAAGAGGAAGTATTTAAATGAAATGCTGCATATCCATAACTTCCTAAATGTAATCCAAATGTATTCTCTATTATAAACTTCTTCCTTTCATCTCCTCTTAGTTAAAAAATAAATACTAAATTTAAGGTGCTCCCATTTAATAAATGCTAAATGTTATTTGGCTTTTGGTACACAGAAATTCTATCTGAAAGAAGAAAAATATGTGCAAAATCTTTTTTTCTTTTAAATAGTTAATCATTTTTCAGTTTCTAACTCCAGAAATTTGTTCAGACTTAAAAGAAAAAAAGACATTCAACCTTTACTGCTTCATAATAAAATATTACGTAACATGCCAAGATTCTAACAAATGGGAATTCTGACTTTCAGTTCCCACAAATCATGCAGGAGATCTTGGAAATCCCCTGACCCCAAGGCTCTTCCTTCTCTAATATTTTTTTCCCCTTCCATTTCCTTAGATCAATAAACAGTTCTCAACCTGGGCTTCACGTTCAAATCACCTGAGAAGCTTTAAGAATTCTGATGTCCAGGCCCTATCCGACCTCTTTTAAATGAGGTGATTCTATATGCAGTCAGTGTTGAGAATCACGGCCTTAGAATTTCTCCCTGTACTATAAATCATATCCTAAACTTCCGCTTGCCCTTTACAGCTCTTATCCAAGAAGTTTTGGAATTTTTTTTCACTTCCCCATTTCCTTCTATAACTAAACCTCCCTCCTTCCTTGTCCCAGGTGTACTATAAGTTTAATGTCCCTTTTATACATTTTGGGAATACCTCTAAGCATTCCCCAAACAGCACTAAAATCAGTTCCTTATTGTCCCAAACATACAATACCTACCAGGTCAACACTCTGGGAATCCCAACTGCCTACGGGTGTCCTCGTGGGTTTATCAGGTAATTCCCCCCCCCCCACCAAATCCTATTACTACTTTCTTCTAAACTTAACCAATCATATCCACATGTTCTTCCTGCCTTTAAAACAGGAAATCCCCCACTGCACCCCGCCCCTCTAAACTGTGTATCATTCCTATGTTCCTTGGTTAAGATAAAAAAATTTCTGTAAAAGGAAAACACAGGGAAGAAAACACTTATTAACCATAATCTAGTTTACATTGTTCTATCAACTTGAATCATTTGTTTCTTAAAAGCAATTTTCATTTTAAATCAGTACCTAACAATAAATAAATGAAATATTTGACTTAAAATCTATGCACTTCATGCTTTCATTTCTTCAGAGGCAGAATGCCTATTATTTGGTTCAGGTAATATTAGAACATTTAAAATTATTAGGACAGTTAAAATCAAGGCATGGGATCTGAATTCAATAAGTGATTATCAGAAGCAAATCTAAGATCAGGAACCATGGTTACTAATTACAATGTGTTGAATTCCTCAGGTATTTTAGGGTGTACTGAGGCAAGAAAAAAAAAGTAGTTGTTATTACTCTCTTAAACAGCATGACAGGGAATTCCATGAACTGAGAAGGGAGAGTAATAGATGGCTTCACAGGGGCAACCTTTGATTTGAGTCCTGAAAGAAAGTGGTAGAAGGAAAAGCGAAAGGAAGGGAGACTTTTGTGGCAGAGGAAAATGAACAAGCAAGAGGACAGAATCTCAAAACTCAGAACATTTTTACATGTTTTAATTTTTATTACGAAAGCAATTATATGTAGACATGGTAAAGAAAATTCAAACAATTCAAGAAGATAAACAATAAAAAAAATCTCTCTCAACCTCCATCATTCATCAATTCATTCAAATACTTTTGTACCAGGCTCTGTACCAGTCTTTGGGTCCCCACCCATATCTCCCCACCCCCAGTTCTACTATTCAGATGTAACCTCTTTTCATAGAGTATGTACTTATCCAGAAATACATATATATGTACAAGCATGTATTACACTTACAAAAAATTCCCCCTAAATTAATACCATGCCATACATAATGTTCTATATTTACATACCCTATATAAAGTTCATACTTGCTGTTTTTTCTTAATTGTCTATAAGTTTCTATATTAGCCAATCTGAATCTCCATCAACACCTTTTAGCACCAAAGAATATTCCTGTATAACATGTACCATAGTCTACTTAGTCTTTTATTAATGGATATGTATATTGATTTTATCTAAGAGCTAAATTCCCAGAAGCAGAATTGTTGAGTCCATAGGTGGGCACATTTTTCACTTTGGTCCCTATAACTAAATTGCTCTCCAAAAACATTGCACTAATTTTACTCTCACTAGTGGCATATAGAGTGCTCTCTTGAACCTTGCCAATACTGAATTTCTCAGATTTTGGTAATCCGATAGATATTATCACATTGTTTGATACGCATTTTTTTCCCCAGCTTTACTGAGGTATACTTGACAAATAAAAATTGTATATATTTAAGGTGTACAATGTGATGTTTTGCTATGCAAATACATTATGAAATGATTACCACAATCAAGCTAATTAACATATCCATCATCTCACATAACATTTCTTTAGATGATTATAAGTGAAGTTAAGCATCTTGTAATATGTTAATTTACCATTTGTGTTTTTGTATAAACTACCTGATTCATACTTTATTCCACTAAGTTTTTATGTCAGTCTTTTTTCTTATTGACTCCCCCCCACACACACACATTGAGTCAATTTGGTCAATACACTAAAGATGTTTTTCCCATTTGTGTTTATTTTTTAATGTTGCTTATGATAATTTTTCTGTGAAAAATGTTTTATTAAATTTATCAGTATTTTCCTTATGGCTTTGAGGTTTTGAACATTGTTTGGAAAGGCCTTCCTCACTCCCAAATTATTCTCTAAATGCATCCATATTTTCTTCTAGTACTTTTATTTATTTTTAAATCTATGTGAGGTTTATTTGATGTAAGTAGTGAGACAGCAGTCCAGGTTCCTCTTTTCCAAATGGCTTATCAATTAACTCAAGACCATTTTTTGTCTTAAATAATCTACAGTTTCCCCAATGATTTAAGCAAACCATATTTAAAGAATATGAAGTAATCTGAGGCCACAGAGGTGGACTTGTAGGAAATTAGGGCAGGGCAGTGAATAGTGGGGAGCACAGAGGATGGATCAGCATCAAACTACAACAGTCTGGAGCCAGCTGGAAATATCTCTTACGGCAGTATTTTAGGTGATTCTTCACCTGGGTGGAGCTCCTACTTTTAGCAGGCACTCCAGGTGATCCTTAGGCACACTACAGCTTTAGAATCCTAGCTTCAGAACAGTGATCTTAACCTTGGCTTCACATTAAAATAGCTGAGGAATTTAAAAATCCCCAAAGCCCAAGCCATAGGGCAAACCAATTAAATCAGATTGGGGAGGGAGTGGAGGCAATCATCAATCATCTTTAAAGCTTCCCAGGTGATTCCCGTGTGCATTCAGTTTTCAGAAACACTCCTTCAGATTCTGCTTTAAAAAAAAAAAAAAGATTTTACAATTTAAGCTGTTCTCTAAGCTTACCATGTATTAAAATCCCTGGGGAGCTTTTAAAACGGTATATACTGATGCCAGGACAGACACCTGAAGTTTCTGATTTAATTGGTCTGGGGCCTGGGTATATGTTTTAGCTCCACAGGTGGCTCTAATGTGCAGCCAGGCTTTAGAACCTGAAGTGCCTATTTCTCCAACTGTAGAGCACATGGTATCACCTTGAGGATTTGTTAGACCACAGATTGCTGGGCACCACCCCCACAGTTACTTAATTAGTCGGTTTGGTTTGGAGCCCGAGAGTTTATATTTCTAACTAGTCTGCTGCTGCTGCTGCTCTGGAGTGACTTTAGGAATCATTACACTCGCGTTTGTCATGACGAGCCAAGAAATGTTCTGCATTGGTTAAAAGACATAATTAAGTTCATGTCTTTCAAAAAAAATTAGCTTCAGTGTAGAAGAGGATTGATGGAGGTGGGGCACAGGAAGTGCGAGCATGCTGAAAGAGGGAACCCAGCTCACCGTCCACGGCACAAGCCCTGAACCAGTGGTCACTGCACTGGGAAGAGGAGCCAGGTACAAAATGCATTTCAGGGAGGAAGTGGGAGGGAGGGTGTAACAAAAGTTTCCAGTTTGGGTGACTAGGTGGATAATGTTGCTAATAACTGAGAGAATAAACAGAATTGGTGAGAATAAATTTGGTATTAGATAACAGTTGGATTTGAAGTGCTGGTGGGACACATTCAGATGTAATGAGTAGTAGCAAATAAAAGCATGCATCTGTGTTCAGGAGAAATGTCTAGGCTCAAGATAAACTTGTGGGGAAAATCAGCACATGCATGACAACAGACCATTTTGGTGAGAAAGTGCATGTCACAAGTAAAACGGGTGAAACAATGTAACCCAAGGGATTCCAATAGTTAAAATGGATGCGGAAACAAAAAGGAGCCAAGTATCTTAGGAAGCAAGGTCACAGACATATTCAAGGAATAGGAGATGGTTCCTGGTATCAAATCTTGCAGAGTGCTCAGGCTGAATAATATTTTTTTTACAAAGAGGTCATTGGGTTTGGCCACTGGGAAATCCACCGTGATCTCCCGTCATGGAGCAGTAGGACAGGATGCTGTGAAGCCTGAGTACATTGTCAATTAATCTTGGGCAATGTTAGACCTAAGCTAGTTTCCCAAGTGTATTGCTGTAGAGATTGCTGGTTCTGTTTTAACAGGACGTATAATAAAGATAATGAATGACAACATCTACATTGGTTATTAATTTAATTAAGTTACAATTTCAAATGTTATAACAGGTAATAATTTCACAGTATAATTTAAAAACCTAATATTAAAAATGTGCTATCAGGAGAAAAATTGGTGAGATAATGCCTGAATGGGTAGTTTTCACACTGAATGCTATGCAGCTATAGCAAAACAAAATTTTGACCTGTCCCCTGCAGGCTAGAGGACTTATGATTTTGGAATCTTAATACAGAACAATTTTACTTAGGACATTTTAAATTAACATCCCTTTTTTCTAAAAAACAAAGGGAAAAGTTCTGCTAAATAATTTTGTAATGTTTTCCAACCGCAATGAACTCAGACCCAAAAAAACCAAAACAACACATTTTTATTCAGCAATACGTCATTAAAAAACACTCCAATCTTCACCCTACCCTCTAGCAGATACCTTTTTTTCTAGGTAGATGTCAGGTAGAAGTTAATACCATATGCCCATCACCACCATGGGGCTGACTAGGGATAAATTAGACTGAGGGGATAACTTTATTACTGCTACTAATATTGGAAGATGCCACACATAAAACTGAACTGCTTTAAACTGGAGGCAGATGGTGAAGGGTAGAAGCAATAGGCACATGGCATTTTTCTGGTAATACGTTCAAAATCCACAGAAAAAGAACTGCTCGCTTTAAAAATAACTTTTAAAAACCTGTTTCTAAAGGTAACACATGATCATAGCAGACTTGGGAAATACATTACATTATAAAAATGAAATTGGTAATACTTCTAATGTAATATCGTAGTGTCTTTTTTAGTCTATTTTTGATAGTGTGTACATGTATTTATAAACATACTTTTAAATCATAAACCATATTCAGTTTTGTGTCCTGCTCTTTATAATTAAGTTGTAATTAGAATTTTTCTATGCCTTTAAATACTTTTCAAAAATGTGATGATCTTTTAATGGCTATAAATTATTGTGTTGTACAGATAGACTACAATTTAATTATCATTCTTCTTAGTATTTAATGTTTAGGTTGTTTTCAATTTTGTACTACTATCAATAATCCTGCAATTAACACCTGAATTATGTACTTCTGAGTACTTTCTGATTATTTCCTTAAACTATAATTCATGAAGCACAAATAATAGTTCATGTGATATGAACTCTTAGGGTTCTTGATATAAGGTATCAAGCTGCTCTCTAAAACGACTGTCACTCTACATTAATGTTGTGACAATACCCATCTCACTACACCATCACCAGAAAAGAACATTACCATGTTTGCTTTTTTTAATATTTGCAAATCAGGTGAAAACTGATATCTTATCATTTTGATTTGCATTTATTTGATTAGTAAGAGGTTGACTTTTTCATTTGTTTTTCTTCTTTTGTGAGCTGTCTATTCATGTCCTTTGCCTATTTATTTAGTGGAGCATTAGAGTTTTTTCATATATTTATTAAAAGGAGCTCCTCATGACTTAACAATATTAATCTTCTGTCCATTAAATTTGTTGAAGATCTTTCCTCGGTTACTTGTTAAAGTGTTTTAATTTTTGTTTACAGTGTTTTTTAGCTTACAGAATTTTAAACTCTTAATATACTCATATTATCATCAGTCTTCTTTTTTAGTAATTTTTTGTACTTTTTCATGCTCAAGTAGAAATTATTTCTACATCCTAATATACTGAATATTCAACTATGGATTAATTTTACTTTTTAGGGTTTAATTTTTACAGGTAGTTTAAAAGCTATAAAAATCATTTTAGTATATAGTATGAAAAAAGCTCATCTTAAATATTTTTCATATAGACAGCCAATTCTGAACGTATCATTTGTTGATTTAACTATTTTTTCTCAGTAGTTTGTGATGTTTCCTTCATCATATCATCAGTCCCTGTCAATTTTTATTTCACATATGCATGACTGCTTGGATTACTGTCACTTTATGATATGTGTTAATCTCGGGTAGGTCAGGTCTGACTCACTGAATTTACTTGTCTTACTGTATCTACTCAATTTTCCAGACATATCTGGGGGTCATTACGTCAACTTCCCACAGTAAGCATTTGTCATCTTTATGGTCACCCAGTATCTTCTGACTAGCCTCCCTATATAAGAGGAACTTCACATATCATGAGACCTACCTCCCCATGGTTGATGCCACCACCTACTTTTCCAGCTTTCTTTGCAGTCAAACTATAGGCTAGGCTTTGCCAATGAAGTCTAAACTCAATTTTGGCTTGAAAGAAGGCAATATAAGGACCTGCCAAAGGAATCAATTTTGGTGGCAAAAGTGATGGCAGAGGCATCCCTCTTGGGGGGAATCAGTGTCAAAGTGGCTGGAACCCAGAAATCAGGAGCAGCAGAACTGAGACTTGCTCTGGCACAGTGCCATATTTGTGGTTTGAGTGTTTTTCCAGGGTACGTGGCCTCCAAAGCTCACTCTCTGGTTTTCCTGGAAATTCTGTGAGCTACCCGATAGACTTAAAATAAATGTCTTCTCTGCTTTTAAACTAGACAGAGTGCATTTGTGGTCTGTTTGCAATGAAGAAAACAGAGATACACACATAAACATGCACGAGGATTCTGATTACAAGTGCATCAGAACTATAATTGGGGGGAAATAATGGTATTTAGCCTTTTCTCCAATGAATATGACATGTCTTTCCATTATTCAAAATAGTTTAATCTTCAAATAAAGTTTTGTTGTTTTTTCATAGCAATCCCTTTCAAGTCTCCTTCTGGTTACTTCAAAGCATCACAGGAGGGTACTTCAAAAAGTTCATTGAAAGATGTGTATTATCTTTTAATTCTATCTTTCAATGAACTTTTTGAAGTATCTTTGTATTTTCTACCCTTTTGAGAAATGGGTTGGGAAAAGAGCAGGATTTATTCCTTTCTTCTATTATCATTTCTAACTGGTCATAGCTGGTAATATATACCAAATATTAGTTTCTATATATCTATCTTGTATACAATCACATCTAATTTTAAGATTTATTCACTGAATTCTCTTGGATTTTCTAAGTTATTTATATGTGAGTATTTACATGTGAGTATAACAAATTTCACCATCTTTGAATTATACATTTTTTTATGTTACTTGACACATGAAGGCATATTGTTACAAACTAATAAATGAATCCCCAATTTATCTGATGTGGATGTTTAATACCAGAAAGTGTAGTTTCTCAAATCTAACAGAGGAGGATAATACTGATGGGAGGGCAATGGATGTCTCTCGCCTCTTCAGAAAGCAGCTTTCTTGTGGTAGGAAGTGACTATCAGATATTTTGGTTGTTGGCACAGGTGTTAAGTCTCTGATGTTGGGCGGGATATGCCATACAAGAGGGTGAAATCCACCTTCTGTCTCCTGCCTATCTGGCTGTAATTCTGTTTCTGAGGTCTAGCCATGAGTTGACTAGATCTCTGCAGACATGAGATTTTGTGTTGTACCTACGAAAGATGTGAACAATCATTGGTATATTCTTAGTCTCCAGTATCGTTAAAATTTTACAAATTGGGGGTGGTGGCAGAGTGTTCCTTCTATTTTGATGAAAAGCATGATTAGCTATCAAACACACAACCCATACGTCAACTGCTCACTCTAAGCTATGTTAATGTAAGTAACTTAAATTTAGATATTGTAACTTCTTCCCTGCTAGTAAAGGCAATTTCAGGAAACTAAATGGGAAGTAGGATTCAGGTTAGACAGGCACATACTCATGACAGAAATAGTTACGGCCCCACACCACCAGAAGAAATGAACATCCATCATTTACGTCAACAATAAGAAGAGGGATGAAATAAAACAGCTTCCCAGAACCACTGACAAAGCAGACTGATACTGCTTACGTGAGATTTGTTGTCAGGGGAGGTATGTACATCTCTTGATGTTAAAAGTCGGCCTGGGTCTCCAGAGGAGGGAGAAGAATTTGCATTTGGTCCTTCTCTTCTGAAAATCAAAACTGTCAAAGGAAATGACTAGTGATAAGCTTAAAACCCCACATTTCCTACTGAAATAATCGCATAACAGTACCAAATGGGAGCGAACTCACATTTTTTTCCTTTCAGTTTCAAGGATCCTAGAATGTGCCCATTCCCAAGCCAAATTACTGATCCCTCAAGGAAGTGGGCTTTTTACCAATTAAGGAATGTGTTTTGTTTCCCAAATTTGGCATATTTAAAATGATTTTAATACTGAATACTGAAGTGGGGCATATTCTTTGCCTGAGGATTACTCTCTCTCTCTCTCTCTCTCTCTCTCTCTCTCTCTCTCTCTCTCATACTCACTTTCCACTGCCACATTCCATTGTCAACAACCCACTTGGAGATTCCAATGAGCCTGCATTCTAATTTGCTTTGCATTTACATACTATGGTGTTTTATCATTTCTAACTATGTTATTAATTCAGATTGGATAAAATAATGCTCTGGTAGTTTCTTAAAACCTCACACTATTATTGCACTTTGTAATACTGCAAATACTTTCACATTTAAACAATACTATGAGGTTGCAAGGGCAAGTTTTATTATTTCTATTTACTAGATGAGTCACCCAGAGACTTGCTCAAAGCAGCACTGTTGATAGGTAGAAGGGCTGGGCTAAAATCCAGATCCTTTTCCCTGAGGTCTAGTGTTTATTACATATACCCATCACCAGTTAGCGATCTCAAAATGAAAGGGGTTCAGGTAAGCAAGATTACTGAGTTATATAGTAGCTGGAGGTTTCTACGGTGGTCTAGTCCTCAGTGCCTGGGAGGAACACAAGTGGATATTATCCACTGCTGAGGATAATATCTCCCTCTGTCTGGGAGCCCTGTCTTCTCTTGGATTCTCTGTAGCCTCCTCCTTCAATAGTTCCATCTTCATTTACCTCACTAACATCACCAGGGCACCATGATGTCACTGGGTATAAAGTTCCTGGAACTTTAACACAACTAGCTATTGTTTCAGCAACAAAGCACACACTTCAGATGTATTTAGATACATGTAAATTTATTTTGATGCCTACACAACACATTCTTGATGCTTATAAAATATCATTTGCAGCAAGCATTAAAGTGCATTTCCCGTGGACACAACCCCTGGCTTCTAGGGCCTCAAAAATCTAAGTCAGATAATAATGGATGGCCCAACAACACAAATATAAGACAACAGCTAGTACTTCAAAGAATATTTTCCCAGATTAAGCTAAGAAAATAATCACTACTTATCCCAAAGAATTATTTTTAATGCTATTCACCACATATTACTTTTAAGAACCAAAAAATTGGAAACAACCAAAATGTTCATTAGGAGGAGGTGGTTATGGCATATTCACAAAAAAGAATACTTTGTATCTATTAAAACCAAGCATTAGAAAAAATTAAAGATATTTAATGATATACAAATACTCAAAATATAGTACCTAAAGAAAATGACCCAGACACAAAAAATATACCTGTGACCCCATAGTCATAGATATATATACAAATGTATGTGTATACATACATTTGTATATGCAAATTTATATATAAATGTTATAAGTATTATAATAGATATATAAATATACATATTTAGACATATATCTAAATGTTAAGCAGTTAATTCTGAGTAATGGATAAGAATATAGATTATCTTTATATTCTTCTTTATACTTTCTCATATTTTCCAAATTTTCTACAATGAACATGTACAGCTTTTGTAAACAGAAAAGAAGTTTTTAAAAACACATTTTACAAACACCTAAAACATTTCAGGTTCATCTTTCAAGCAAAGATCATCTCTTCCTCCTACAACTATATGATTTTTCTTGTATTTATACTCTTGTAAATGTTCTCCACCTCTCTCCTCCCTCGTCCAGGGAAACCAAAATCTGCTATCAACTCTAGTGCAGGAGTGTCGATGGGCTCTTCTTCCTCACAGGTGAACTCTAAGCTTCTGATGGTTACCAGTTTGCACACCTTAACATTTCACTATGAGCTCTGCAATTACTCAGTGTTACTACCAACGTAAAAGCTTAGAACTTGAAAAGCCTGCAACTTACATGGCTTTTGTAGAGAACTACCCACACATTGCTGCACACTGCAATACAGAAATCTGCATTAAAGCATCATTAAAGCTGAAATTGTAATTACACCAGCGTAAATTCAAAGACAGAGATGGCACTGCTGCTCATGATATTTAAATGTGCTAGAAAAGGAAAATGCTCTTTAGCATATGTACTTGAATTCAAAATATAGACTTTTAGACTTCCATTATAGTTTGCCCAATAGGTACAGGCCACTTTGGTTGAGCTGAGCATCTAGCTTTCCATCAAGGGCACTTGGCACCTAATGAAGACAGCAGGCCAACCCCCATGCTACTGGAACTCCTGCCTCAAGTTATTTTATCTTTGTGTAACAGTTAGTTTGTCTGTAATACAAATCGACACACTTTTGCCAGCTAAAATGTCCCGAGGAAGACAGTCTGGATTTATAAACAGCTGAGGATTTCTAGCTCAAATTCAAAGATAAGGTGGGGGTAAGCTAGTGAAGAGTAAGCTTCACCACAGGACCAGAGACACCAAACCCACAGCAAGCCACTGTGACAGTCACTGAAGCTATCCAGTCTGAAATCATCGTGTTCTTTAAACCTCAAGGGTGAGGAGAGAAGTGAGTTTATAAGGATTCTACTAACTTCTACTTTCTGGGTGATTGTTTATCATATCTTAGAACAAAAGCAACCCTAGACATAAGACAATATCAACTAGTAGATCAAAAAAGTAAATTTTCCCCCAATTTAAGTGTATAAACTTTCAGAGATTTACAAGACATAATAACACATGTCATTGATACTATTTAATATATTAATTCAAAACTGCATTTATATTTTTAAACAATGAAATATATAATTACATAGTGTATGAGACTTAAATCTGAAAATTTTTAACCTAAAAGTAGGCAAAGTTGATAAACCAATTATTTTAGTTTCCAATTGTATTATTTTGTAAATCTAAAATTAAAAAGATTCAATCTCAATAACTTTCAAGAAAACTGTCTATTTTGAGGCTCCAGTTTCTCAAGAATTCTTTCCCTTCCAATATTTATAAGAATCTCTTTACTCACAGAAAAAGTAACCTTTAGAATACCCAATGTCTATTTCCTATCAAAAATAGAAATTTTCAGATGTCTTTAATTTAGGTGAAGCACTCCCATATTTGACTGCTCTTTTGACTTGCGATGCCATTTATCGGTATTACCTTAGCAACGAAATTATTAAAGAGTTTGAAAGGCAATAGCCCCCTCTCAGCTTCTAGCAATGGTTGAAACACATTATATTATGGACAAGGTAAATAAAAGGTTTGCTAAAACTACTTTCAAAATAAAGTAATTAATATAATAATGCACTATGTAGGGTTTTGTAAGTACTTCAATATTTAAAAGGACTCTTTTTTTGAGGACGGAGGTGGAAGAGCAAACCTTGCCTTACATTAGGGCATAAGCTACATTTGCGATTGTAAGAGTAAAATGCAGCTATGCGTATTTCTATATAAAGAGTTAATTATTCTTTCAACAAACATCTGTGAAATGTCGGGCAGCCACTGCTGAGGATAATATCTCCCTCTGTCTGGGAGCCTTGTCTTCTCTTGGATTCTGTGACACTCCATTCTCTTCCTCCCCACCTGCCTCCCAGCTTTCTGCTCCCCAGTCTCTTGCTGGCCATTTGTCCTTTCAGGACTTCAAAATGTTGACACTGTAGCCCCAGCCCCAGGCTCTGCTTCTTCGTACTCCAAACTCTCTCGCTTCAGTGATTTCCTTCCTCCCAAGGTTTTAAATACCATCCATGAATGAATGGCTTCCAAACTGATATTGCCAACACAGACTCAATTTCTGAGTGTCAGACCTATATAACAGTAACTGCCTATTCATGTCACTTAGATGTCTCATGGGCATTCAAACCCACCATTCCGCAAAGTGAACTCTTAGTCATTACCTCAGGTCTGTTTGTCTTGTCTCCTCCACCTTGGGAAATGCCCCTCCACTCTATCATATTCTCAGCAAGACTTTTGGATGACACCTTTGGCCAGCTCCCTCTCACCCCACATCCAATCTTTCATTAAGTACTGTCAATTCTAACTTGAAAAATATATAATTAAGATCCAACTGGCACTTCAGCAACCAAACCTAGCCAAAAAAAAAAAAAAAAAAAAAAATCCACAGCTGGTACATAAACACGCACAGAAAAAGGTGCAAATTTTTGTTTAAAAGAAAAAACAGAATAAAGAACCCTACCCAATGGATGGGGGAGCAAAATCTGTCTGAGTGGTTGCCCAGGGAGGTCGTTTTTTTTTTTTTAAAGCTGGTACCATTTTTGTTAACATGGGAGAGCTTTAAAATTAAATTTAGGAGTCATTTTCTAATAGCTTTAATTCATAATGAAGGAGAGAATATAAAGCTAAATCAAAGGCCATTCAGATTAAATTCTCTTAAACTCAGAGATTAGGAGAATATGAAAGATGTCAGTCATTTACATTAATAGAAGTAGATTACATGTGAACATTATGGTCTTCTGAAAGGTCCAAAACGATAAATGCAGGTCACAGGGCAGATGCATCTGCATAAAAGAATTAACAAAAACTAATGATGTGAGTATATACACCCAATTAGTGATTCAACACAAAAAAGTACCAAAAACAAGGAAAACACACCGACTGACGTCAGTCCATTTGATTTTATCATTCTTTTCCTTAAGCAGGAAGGGCAAGATGTGTCATTACTCAAGCCAACAATTGGCAATTACACAAAGGCTAAGGACTAAAAAAAACTGTGGGTGCAGCATGGAATAGGAAGATGATATTCTCTATAATCCAGAGAAACTGATTTATGAAATACATGAAATCATACAACAGATACATTGTGAAATGATATAGCTTGAACACACACACTAGATTAAGACATCTGGTCTTGCAGCCCACTGAAGGTTTTAATAAAATTAATGACTCCAAGGTAATGCTCCATCCAAGGTTGACTAAGGGCATCAACTGGATAAAATTTGGCTGAATCACCTGCCTGTTTTAACCAACAAAATGAAACTCTACAAGGAGGACATTGAGGTGCTCTGGACTGAAGACAATGCTTTACAAGTTTAGGTTGATGTTGTTAAGATCATCTTATAATTAGAAAAAAGTGACAATGAGTGATCATGTCAGAGATCCCTCTGGAGCAAAAAAACCAAATAAAACAAAACAAAAACCCAGAAATTTGGCATCATTTTAAAGAAAGGGTGATTATATGGAACACCAGGAAACTTAATTCTTATTAAGGCTAACAATCAATTTGCTATGACTCCATGGGCACAAAATCTTGCTTTGTCCTATTTCCCACATATAAAGAAGCAAAGGAACTGTTTGTCTTGTACTATCATGTCTATATGCAGCCAAAGGAGATCACTGCCGTGCTGAATGAATATTTTTATGAAAGACCTTCAAAGCAGGTTCAGTTTGGTAAATAATATTTCAAGCATGAAAAAGTTGCTGAAGTCTTCCAAATGAAAGTCACACATACACACACACAAAAGGCACCATCACACTCAGGGCTATGTCCCTAGTCTCACCTTATCTAAGGAGAAATCTTTCACTGGCACCTATAGATCATTCATCTCTAGTGAGTAAGCTGCTCTCACTAGCAAACTAACAGCCTCCCCTTTGTGTGCTGCATGAAAACCTGATGGTACCACAAGCATCTAAGCAGAAAGGTATGTGTATAATCTCCCCTAGGAGTCTGGGGAGTTGAGAGAAAATGTTTGAATGCCTGCTTTGCTTGCCATCTTCCCTCCTTTGTAGGCTAGCCTATAAAGTTTAGAAAGGATTCAGAAAAATTCTTTCGGTCAAAAATTTGCTCACTGCTTGGGAATACCATCACCATATACTGACAGATTAAGAGTATGAGAAGGTAAAGAGACACTGCACTTACACTAAACTTGTCAAGCATAAAGAGATAAAGAGGGAGAGATAAAGAGGAAGAGGAAGAGCAGGAGATTCTTAGAGCAAGAACAGTCCTGTTAAAAAAATGAAACTCTACAACAACTACATACAACAACAAAAATGAAAGAAATCTGAAAGAAAAGGCTAACAGACTGGACCACAAAAAAAAAAAAATCAAAATTAAGAAAAAGAATAACTTCTATTAGTCAGAAAACACCATTAAAAAATTCAAATGGCAAACTGGAAAAGAGTATTGGGGAGATTACACAGATTAATATCGATATCTCATCTTTAAACAAAAGAGAAAGATCATGGATGAAAACACAGATAAATAATAAAAGAGATACAAGTGGTTAATGAGTATGAAAAGTTTTTAAGTCCCACAGTAGCCAAATATGCACATTACAAATATTGAGATATTATGCTTGACTTACACTAGTGGAATCTTAAAAAACTGTAATATTCAGTGTTGGCAAGGGGGGCATAAAATAAAAAGCTTCAGTATAGGCATTTCAGTTGCATGTACAGATGGACAGACATACACACACAATACATACAGGAAAAAATACAATAAACTATTAAGAAGAGTTAACTCTGGGTAGTGGGTTTATAGGTGATTTATATTTTCCACGTAATTTCTCAAATTTCCTACAAATTATCAGCTTTACTGTTACAATCAGAAAACCACATTTTATTTTTTAACCAAAACAGCTTTGAAGATTAGAGTCATGGGAACAGAGCCTACAAAATTTCTTGTGAAATTTTATCATATCCTTAAAATGACACATAGTCATACGCACATTGGTAAACAGAGTAAGTACTTGGTTGAAATTGAGGACCAGAATTTCAGGTTTTACTAAAAATCCCTTATTGCTCAACTACATGTCTTCCAAGTTTACAGTTTACATTCTCAGTCCAGTGGATTATTAGGTTTCTTGCCAACATCAAGGATGGCACTGAGTTACAATAGTGATGCTCTCAGGACAATCTCTGGCACACTGGAATATTGGCTTATCTTGTTCTATCCCAGACTACCTTCTTTGAATTCACTAGTCCATGTTGTTATTTTTTCCTGTCTCTACCTCATTGCTCAACTATTAACTTTCAATTCTTTGCATTACAATGCCAGTCTGAAAAACCATTGCCTTTACTGCCATCCAATTTAGTGTAACATTTGATGAATGAGTTGCATGACTGAAGTGAATAGAAGTGATACAGCCCAAATGCAAGGTGAGCAAGTTGTAAAGTGGTGACACCAATTTTCATGTGCGGCTCATAAAGAGACTGAACAAGTCCAGAAGAGGAAGGTCCTCAGAATTTTTTGAAATAATGAAAATTTCAGGGCCGGCCCATTGCTCACTTGGGAGAGTGTGGTGCTGACACCACCAAGTCAAGATTTAAGATCTCCTTACCGGTCATCTTTTAAAAAAAAAAAAAAAAAAAAAATGGAAAATTTCATTTCAGAAACTGTATGTGACATCTTCTCATCATGTACATTTCACGCACAAGTTTCTCCTTGGAAATCACTTTAATGTGTAAACTGGGTTGTGCTTTTTAAGCCAAAGCCCCAGGGGTGAGGGTGTGGTGGGGAGGGAGAAAGATAATGAAGGGATGTGCATCGAAATGTTTGTAGTGGTTCATTTGGGATTTGGGATGTTTTGCTTTGTTGCCAGTGCACCTTCCTAATGCTTTTCTGGGTTTTCCAAGTGTCCACTTGGAGTTGTATTGTTTTCATACAATCTCTCCAGTTCTCTGATTATTTTCACCTCTCTGGGCCCCCTTTAGCTCAGTTATATCTTTGAAGAGGGGCTCGGTGAACAGAGCTACATCAGATACACTGGTGACTAATCCTTAAGAAATAAAGTCCCTTTATAAGCAAAATTTATGTATATATACATAGACCTAGAGGCTTAGGGATATTTCCTGTCTTCCATAATTCCTAGAGTTGCCCAGTAGGAACGTAAGGCTCCTTCCCATCTTTCTTTCCAGAAACCCTGTTATAAATGAATCAAAGTAGTCATCTGCAAATTCCCGGTAAAACAACTTGTGAAGACACAAAAGGATATATGTTTTGGCCAATAGGGCTACATTTACTACCTTAGGGCTTTAAAAGCTTGGGATCACTGGGTCTCAGTTACTTATCTTTGTCTAGTCTGTGGCTCATCCTCTGTAAGTATCATTCTTAGAGCTCATACTTTTAACCATAAACAGATCAAAATCCAACATGGAAATGGTATTATGGTAAGCAGAATTCTAAAGATGGTTTCCTCATTATTCAATCAAATACTAATCTAGGTACTATTAAGAAGGGATTTTGCAGACATAATTGAAATCCCAAGTCAATTGACCTTAAAATACAGAGATTATTTGAGTAGACCTCACTCAGTCAAATGAGCCCTTTAAAAGAAAGTTTTTGCTGGATGATGGCAAGAAGAGAAGTCAGAGAAGTGAAGCATGAAAATGACTGACTATGCCATTGCTGGCTTGGTGATGGATGGAGGACAGCCTCTAGAAGCTCAAAGCAGCCCCCGGCTGACAGCTGAGATGAAAATGGGGACCTCAGTCCTACAAAAGCAAGGACCTGAATCTGTCCATAACCTAAAAGTTCTTGGAGGTGGGTCTTCTTTCCCAGCCTCCAGATAAGAGCCCACCCCCAACCAACACCTTGGTTTTGGCCTTATGATACCCTGAGCAGAGAACGTAGGCAAGCCTGCCTAGACTTGTGCCCTACAGAATACTGGGTTAAAAAAATGCATGTTGTTTTAAGCCACTAAATTTTTGGTAATCTGTTACACAGCAACAGAAAACTACTACAGAAATTATGTTGTTTACCTTCTGGTTTTATTGTAAAGCCTTATTTTTATTATAAAAGCACTATATGCTTATTTCCCTACCTTCCAATTTCCCAAAGATAAACACTGTTAGCAGTTCCTCCTTTGTCTTTCTACAAATTCCCTGTGAATACGCATGAATACATAAGTTTGTATGCATGAATGTATACACTCTAAAGCACACACACACAAAATTACAACATGCGCTTTTTTCACTTAACAATCTATCTGGGGCATCTTTCCAATACCAGCACATTAAAACCCACCTCATTCTTTATAACCACCATGCAGTGCTGAGCTATACACTCGAATCATTATTTGCTTAACCAGTCCCTTACTGAAGGACAAGTTAAATAAAAAATTGGTAATGACTTCCCTTTCCATTTGCTGGTTACAAGCGATGCTACACTTATGATTTTCTGTTATTCTGTGAAAATATCAGTAAGATAACTTCCTTTATAAGGATTTGCTGGGCCAAAGGGTAAATGCATTTGAAATTTTAACCAATACTGCAAAGTGCTAATCAAAATAAATGGTTATACTAATTCACATCGACACTTATCATACAAGAAGGACGGCTTCCCCACATCTTTGCTATCATTGGATTTTGTCAATTAAAAAAAAATTTAACACTATTAGGTGAATGATAATATCTCATTATCCTTGTTAACATTTCTCTTATGATTTCAATAAAACATCATTTCCTATATTTTTATTGGCTATTTTTTTCTATGAGATGCTATTTGCATCTTTTGCCCATTTTCTATTGGTGTATTCACCATTTCATTTCAATTTACACAAGTTTTTTATATATTAAGGCAATCAGATGGGCAGGCAATCAGTTATGGGCACAAACATATTTTCACACTATTTTCTTTTGATTTTTTTTATTATATAAAAATTGTCATTTTAGGAAAGATATACTAGTCCTTTCCTTTGGGGCTTCTGGATTATATTTTATGCTTCAAATCTTCCTGTAACTAGGTGCGTGTGATTTCCGAATTGTCTTTTTAAAAATGGGACTGTTCTGTTCACTGTTCTTTTAGGAATTCCTGGCTTCCCACAAACACTACTTGGTTTTTGAAGATGTGCTCCAGAACATTCTGCCAGTATCTCCTTTACCTTGGCGCACCACTGGCTCACCTGCACAAATAAGGTACTGTCCCTGTCTCTACTGATTCATATGATGGGTACAAATTCATGTGTCAGTGATGAGTGGCCTGGCTCACAGAATCCCTACCTAAGAAAAACAGAAGTGTAGCTTCATCTTATAGGCTAGTGAGTGCTGAGAGATGGCAGTTTTTCCTTTCCTTGTTTTCCATGGAGACATCTAGGAATCCTCACCTGGCATGCTGTGTATCGAACCCAGGATGGAAAGTGTCGCAAGAGAGGCAGAGGTAAAAGGCAGGGTGTGTGAAGTGGCACTGCACATCATCAACAAGGGGGACTGACGCTTAATTTAGCTTACATTTTCTTCTTCATCTTTTCATAAAGAAATAGGAATCTACCAGACTGTGATAAATGCCACTTTTCACAAAAAGTCTGACAGACATCTACTGCCTCTGAGTGAATAACAACCTGTTGGCTCCATAACATAAAGAAAAATGCTCTCAGAACTAGAACAACAGGCTTCTCTCTGCCCACTCCTCTGAATAAATTCTAAAATTAATGCTGAAGAGAAAAGAATTCAAACTAAGTCTATATAGAGAAAAGAAAAATAATTAAAAGGATCATTAAAGTCTTAACCACATTTTCTCCCTTCTTAATATTAGCACTGAAGAAAATCACAGCAATAAAAGACTAATCAGCAGGCACATAAAGGATAGTGAAATTATTACAAAACACTACAAAGATGAGTAGGATTAAAATTTTTAAATCACTATTGAATTATATGTAAGCAACAGAATTCATCATTCACTTAGCACCTACTATATACTGCCAGGCACCGTGCTGGGTGCTGGAGGAACGGAAAGACTGAAGGAAAAAAAAAAAAAAAAAAAGATAATTCCAGCCTCCAAGTAAGGTATTTGGCCTTGCTTGACCCTCTGCAGGCTTTTACCACTATGACAATGAGGCAATATAAATCTCAAAAGCATATAAGTATATAAGTAGTTCTGTACTCATCACACAGCTTTGGAAATAGAATATCACCAACTGCTTACCCTGTCCCCAATCGTGACCCCTTCACATCCTCTCAGATGTAACTACTGTCATGAAATTGGTCTTTTAAATTACCATGTTTTCCTTTAGACTCTTACTACAAACATATATATAATATATTCTATAATTAATATGGAGATATAATTATTACATTATACAGTCATGTGCCACATAACAATGTTTCAGTCAACGGTGGACCACATACACGATGGTGGCTATACCATACAGCCTAGGTGTACAGTAGGCTATACCATCTAGGTTTGTGTAAGTGTACTCTGTGATGGTCACACAACAATGAAATCTCCTAAATGATATATTTCTCAGAACATATTCCTGTTGTTAAGCAACATGTGACTGTACAATATAAAAAAACATATTTAATATACATATATAATATACATATCTCTAAACAAAATATTGTATGTAATATCATGTTAACTTTATACGAATAGTTTAAGTAATATGCTTTTGTGACTTGCTTTTGCAGCTCAGCACTAGATCTTGAGTTTCATCCACGTAGATATGTACAGGGCTAGTTCATTTGTTTTCTATATGCACAATATTCTGTGTATGACTATGCCACAATTCATTTATCCACTTTCCAACTGACATTTAGGTTGTTTCAAGTGTTTATCGATTACAAACGATGCTGCTATGCACAGTCTATAATATGTCTTCAAGTGTGCAAGAGCTTTTCTAAAGTTTACCTGGGAGAGATACTTCTGGATGTTAGTGATCATTTTATAGTATCATAATTTTATCAATTTATCTTCTACCCTTCTACTTTATCACCTTTTATTTATTATTATGGGGAAAATAACATTTCATTCCAAAGGAGCAATACCTTTTTCTCCCTTCTTCTCCCCAAACATATAACGGACAACTCTCACTCTCAATTTGAGAGCTCCCTCGAACTCAAGGACTGCCTTCTGGGGGAGAGTGACAGTCTGACATTTAAATATGAAATCGAGGTCACTGAGAGCCCATCAGTGTCAAACTAGAATTGTCACAAGAGTACAATGAAGTAGGGTTAATCGCTCATGCTTTCAACCTATCATCCTTCACAATCCTGAAGACAACCTTTCTAAAACACAAATCCTTCTAAAAATCCTGAAAAAGCACTCAAAGTCAAAACTCCTTCCACTCTCTGACCTTCATCTGCCTTTCCATTTTTATGTTCTCTTATACAATCTAGCACATACATCCCACACTCTAGCCATACACTGGTGTGATATTATGATATACATATTTTGGTTTTCATCTATGGTTCTTGGCTGTTCTAAACTTCTTCAGCCTTGCTGTCTTAGAGTTAGTCATAAAGAAATTCTCTGACCTATCTTATCTGATTGAAGGTCATAAGACCCTCATTTCAGAAGGGGTCCTGTCCCATACCCAGGAAGAAGGAATGCTGCACAGTGTGGCCAAGAAGAATCTGGACAGACAGGGCTTACTGGGTTTCTCCACCCACTCTGCTAGTGTTACATCATAACCCTTTTTGTCCAATCACATTTCTACATGGTTGTCCATGCTTCAGTCATGATTATGTAATGAAGTTTCCATAAAAAACCAAAAGCACAGGGTTTGGAGAGCTTCTGGATAGCTAAACACATGGAGGGTCCTGGAGGGTGGCACACCCAGGGAAGGCATGGAAGCTCCGCACCCCTTCCTCCCCAATACCTCGCCCTATGCATCTCTTCATTTGCATCCTTTGTAATATCCTTCATAATAAATCAGTAAAGTTGTTTCCCTGAGTTCTGTGAGCCAATCCAGCAAGTGACCTGAACCTAACGAGGGGGTCATGGGAGTCCCAATTTATAGCTGGTTGGCCTGGAGTGGGAGCAACCTTAGGGACTAAGACCTTAACTTACACTTAATCAATCACTTTACACAAGTGATTAACTTGTGGGGTATGACACTGTCTTCAGATAGATAGTGTTAGAATTGAATTAGAGGACATCCATTTTGGAGAATTCCAAAATTGCTTGGTGTGTAGGGAAAAAACCCTACACATTTAGTCACAGAAGTCAGATGTTCTGTTGACTGTGATTGTTGCTGAGTAAGAGTGGAGGAAAAACACACACTTCGGTGTTTGTTTTTTCCCACACAACTGGGAATTCCCTTTCTCTCATCCCATCTCTACCTGCCAAAGTCTTACCCATCTTTCAACACATCCTGGGCAACTGACTCCTTCAAACTCTCCCAGACTTTCCTGATTGGAATCAATCTTTCTCTTCTTTGCAACACCTTGGATAGAACTTTGAAAAAAAATGGCATACAAAAACAGTCTTCACTGCATAGTTTTTGTAATATGGCTCTACCTTCCTATAATTCTATAAAGCACTTGGGGCCAAGGGCCTCATCTCTTGAATTTTCATCATCCCTTCAATGGCTATCACAATATGAGAATAGACAAGTTCAATTTCAGGGAGAAACGTGCTGAGTAGTACTTAAAACTAATCCTCTTCATGAGAGCTATCATGTCTGCATTTCGCAAAGATACTCCTAACATGGAAACATGACTTGCATCATCCAAAAATTTAGAAATGGAGAAAGAAATCATTGAAAAAGGACCCCATGGAAAAAGAAATTCTATATTTCAGAGTCCAAGCACTCAGACAGAGAATAAGGTTTGGGTTAACCTATCAGAAAGAACTTGGTGATAAAACAACAGGAATACCAAGATAAGATGTGAAGACACACCTGAATCTCAAAATACCTAAGTTATTTCAAAAACTAACAAAAAGAAATAAAACAAAACTCACGAAAGCGTAATCGATTACCTGCATGAGCAGAGAGAGGTGAATGCGGTCGAGGCAATGCTGGTGACTGTCCATTGCCTATCAAACTTTTCCGGTTGCTTGTTCGGCAACTATCAAAGGGAAAGGGAAAACAGTTTTTAAAAGAGAATATAGTATCAACAATGTTCAAGCACATCCAGAAGTAAGCATAGGCTAGGTTGAACAACCTATCTGCTCACATTATTGTTAAAATTATTGCAAATTATTATGCATTCACTAATATTTGAGGGTGGCTGCCTAAAATACAATGTATTCATATAGCATAACATCATCAATATTCCTCACCATCAGTGGCGCTATAAGCAAATGCCTTCTTTCAGCTCTTGACTGCAAATATGTGACATGCCATACACACAAGTGATAAATTAAGGATTCAAATCAGCAAACCATAGGTAGCATCTTTGTTGACACAAAATTTCTAATACAAAATTACATGCAATGAAGCGCAATGACATTAATCTTACAATAATACACTAATTAAAAATCTAATTATTTAGACAAATTTCATATCTGTGCCTTTTGTCAATAGAAGAGCTGATGCCTAAGATAAATGTTTTTCACGACTCATTCATTTTTCATCTTGTGTACTGCACTCAAATTCTTTATTAAGGTAAACATTTTGGAATCATAAAGCTGATTCCAGTGTATTAAAATAATAGTGATGGTCCTTTTTCACAAGCATGCTAGTTATTGGTTTTATCCTGAGTACCCAGTGAGTAGAAATAAATTAGTACATATAGGCACAAGGCAACTACTTTTTCCTGTTTCTGCTGGTAGGAGGTTATAAAATGCTAACCTGATTATAAAGTTAACTTTCACAAGCCTCAAGGAATAAGGCAGATTCAAAACATGTTGATGGTGAAACGGATAAATATATTATCTTCATTTGCTTTTCTTAATATAGATTGACATTTCATTCTCTATTATCAGTAAGGGTTATAAAACCCAGCAACTTACTTCATTTAATTCACCTAGAACAAGGTTCAGGGCACTGTGGCTCTATCTCCCACACTTGTGCCACCTGCCACCACCATTATGAGTTTACCGCAATTCCTTAATTCAGAACAGACCTCTGAAACAGGAATTTTCAGAAGAGAATTCTGAAACAGGAGTTTTCACCTGACTTCTAAAGTGGGTATAGTAACTTGACATATTTTAGAGTTCCTATAAAATATTTGAAAGGAGGGCTGGCCAGTCAGCTCAGTTGATTATAGCATAGTACTGTAACACCAAAGTCAAAGGATCCCCATATAGGCCAGTTGCCAAAAAAAAAAAGAAAAAAAAATACACACACACACACACGCATACATTATATATATTTGAAAGTAACATTTCTAAATATTCAAATAGTACATTTCAAAACCAAACCCAATTTCTTTCAGCAATATTGACTAGGGAACCAATCCTCTCTCATATGTTTGCTGCTTAATATAATTTGTCAACTTTCCCATATTTATAATTTCTTAAGATCAGGCTGAATCATTTTATTTTCCTTATGGCAGCAATCAACATTCACTAGCATTATCTGTGAGTTTAATTAAGATCATGTTTACTCATCCTTAAAGAAGTTGTTGAATAGGAACAGACCCTTGACAATTACGAAGGTGGATTGTGATATTATCAACTCAGCTATTAAGAACTGTATTTGACCCATTAAATTAATAATCATTAAATCAGATAGTCTGATTTTTTGTAAATGATACCATATAATACGGTTGGTCTTAATTCAAATTAATGTCTCCTTTCATTTCAATACAGGAATATTAAATATATTAACTTGCTGATGTTAATAAAAGAAATTATAAATGACAGATTTATATCCTGCAAATCTCAGCAAATGTATTTGAGCAAATTAACTGAAATTCAGGTTAATGATTACAGAAATGGCTATTTGTATTTTTTTACATTTCACATTTGACATTTTCACATTGATCTACATGACATATTTTCTCAACATATTTAATTATTGTTTACATATATAAATAAAATAATTAAGAAATGTTTATCAACACAAATAGTAACATAATGAATATCTTAGCTAGAAATGTCAGTGAGATATGCTGACTCAGAACTAAAATTTAGAAAATGCTGTTTCTTAGAGGAAATCTTAAAAAACTGAAATTTCCTAAGAAACACATAGAACTAGTATACTGCCAAAACAAGCAAAATAAAGTCAATTTAGATTTAAAACTAATAAAAAAACAAATGAAAAGCCTTGTAATTGTATCAGTTATTTAAAGTCTATCAAAAAAGGTTAGAAAAGTGATTTCAAAAATGTGATTTAGGGCCGCCCCGTGGCGCACTCGGGAGAGTGCAGTGCTTGGGGACGCGGGGGCACTTCCGCCACGGGCGGGTTCGGATCCTCTATAGGAATGGCGGGTGCGCTCACTGGCTGAGCACGGTGCGGACGACTCCAAGCCAAGGGTTGTGATCCCCTTGCCGGTCACAAAAAGACAAAAAAAAAAATGTGATTTAAAAAAATCTCAAAAAGAATTGTCTAAGTAAAACTCCAAAATGGAATACACTTCTTAGGTCAATATAAAAACAGGTTTACATTACAGTCATCCTGTGTTTGCCTATTTCTCTATAAAGATTTGTAATTTTTACAAATTTTTAGGTTTTACAAATAGATGATTCATTATGAATGCAATGTAGAGTAAAAGAAAACAGGCTACTTCATCCGTGAATACATGATCAAGTTAAAAGAAGAGAAGTTAAAAACAAATTATCTTAGAACTTGAACAGTTTACCATATTTAAGGTAGTATGTTACACAAAACCTTAAATTATCAGAGGCAGATTTTATTGAAAAATGCACCAAACAATCAAAGCACACTACATAACTGAAAGTGTCTTCTACAACCTCTTTACTGATCTTCAACATGAAGCTAGAGATGGTATTAAAATTGTAACAGACTTGGAACTTTCTCGAATCTTCTCAACAATCAAACAAGAAGGTTTTAAATATGAAATACCTCCAATATGGCAAAGTCAGAGTTTATAAAATACGGGCCAAAGACAGATTTCCATGGGTATAAAAAGTAAATGTCTATTCTTATGAAGTAGAGTCTTAGCCTCACAAAAGATTTTGCTGCAAACATTCTTAAGGGTAAAGGGGCATTTAATACTGCATCTAATCCTGAAATACCTAGATTATAATAAACATTAACACTTTTAGAATCCTGGGACCCTACTGAGATATTCTGTTGATAACTTTTCCAAGGTTGGGGAGGGAACAGTCATTCAACTGCAATACTATCTGCTTCTGGTATTTCTAACAGTCACCTGATCTTATTGCTCTAGATACTTGATTCCCAGTAAATAAAGTCTGCCCATAACCTCACGGTAAGGAAACTCCAGGTGGGCAGGACCATGAGTATTTGCCACCTAGATTGCCACAGCACCTGGCACTGCCCACGCTAATAATGAGGTTGGTACAAAACACAAAGCTGACCTCTGTCAACATTATTTATTCATCTAGGTATCGCACACTTTCTGCCTATGAAAGGAGAAGTTTATGGCATCCAAGTATGAGGCTGGCTCCCCAGGTATTCATGACCACACCTACTCATTTAATCCATTAAGTCATAAAATAGGGGAACATCTCCACTTGGGCAAAATAAAGTTCCTTCCCTTTCATCAGCATGACTAAGTTGATTCCACCCTGGTTTGTTCAAGCAGAGTCACCCAATGGAAAAACAGGTGATGTCCTATCAGGTAAAACAGTAACACCACTTCTCCTGTAGCAGAAATCTCTTAACTCATTTATAATTCATCCTCACTTAAGTATTTGAGTTTGTAAAGAGTTATCTCCAGTTTACAGTCTTAGGGACACAGGCATATGACTGCAAAAAAGTGAAACTGATGAACAGTTATGAACTCAAGTTTCAGCTAGTCCAACCCCAAATGTATTCTTTTGACTTCACTCTTCAAGAAGAAATAGAAGCCATTCACCCTGCCCCTGCTCTGATCTGAAAACCAAACACAGGAATACCCACTTCCCACAAAGCACCTCCTCCTCTCAGTTCTCCAGTTGAAGCAACACATGAAAAAACTTACTTTTCCTGTGGATAACATGTTCAATTTGTTCTCTGAATTTAGATGGTGACTACTATTGTTCTATTAACACAATGGCACATCAGAGTCTTTTCTTGCAAAGTCAGAATTTAGCCAAGCAGCTTGAGACAAAGGCAGAGATGAACAATGGATGATGACAGGGCTGGGGATCACATGTAAGCATTTTTTTACCTCGTTCATCTGGATCCTCCCTGGAAAGATCCACCCAGGGACAACTCAGAGGCACAGAAAGACAGCCCTCACTCACACAGGGTGCCCAAGACACAGGCTGCTGACTGTGGACCTGGGCTCTGAGGAGCATGGAAGGTACAAAGACGATGACACTAATTTTGAGTGAGTTAGGACTGGCTGAGGGCTAGAGGCACACAGGCCAGGACGGAACACTCTGAGAGTAGGAACGTCACAGTTGGACGGGCACTTGGGTGGAGATGCTTTCTAAAGACACGAGGCCACCACAAGAAGTGTTTTATTTGTCTGCATGGTTTTTGCTCAGGCAAGTGAAATGAGGATTGAAAAAGAAACAGCCCTGCTCCCTGAGTTCACAGTCACCATGACCAACGTAGTTCCTCAAGGAGCTTCTCAACCTCTTAGTTACTACCAACAGCGCCTCCCATTATGCTAGGAAGATAAAGAGACGGATCACACATTTCTTCACCTAAGTCAGGCCTGACTCGGTGTGAGGGACAAAGAGGAATATGGCTATTGAGCAGAAGGAGGCTGCGGAGGGGGGTGGTGTATGCATTTTAAGTCCAAAGCACCCACATCCCCTTTCCACTTAAGTTGTCCTTCTGTTCAGGGCTCCTTAAGATAGGCTTGGTGGGACCTTTAAACATTTCACATCTGGATCTGTCACGTGTCTTCTGGCAGAAGAATCTGTTAAACATCCCTTACACCAGGCCTGTAAATGCTATGAAGCCCAACAGGCTCTGGCCTTTTACGATTGTTCTGAGGAGTTGAAATCCAGCTTAATTTTAAATTACATTCACTTTGAGACATGAATTCCAGTCATATCTGATCATGGCAAGACAACTGAGGATGGGAAACCCCAACAGGCAGTAATTTTTACATTCACAGCTGGCTTGAAAAGTTGACACGCAGTACCACAGATGACTAACCACCACGGAGGGCCAGTAACAAAAGAGTGAACTGAATAAGAAGAGTCCCAGTTATTCTGGAAAGCCAGGCTACAATTTATTACTTTGTCTTGATGAAAAATCTGATAAATTTGCACAGGAGACCAATTAAAGGCTAAAGCTTTACCGTCCACGAACATCTGCTATTTCATAATACCTTAATAGAATCTGAATATTTAAATATGCCTTAAACAAAGAGGAAGGCTGAAGTGGAGGAAACTGGGCATGATCAGGAGGCAGAAATTGTCTAGCTTATGTGATATTGCTGAATAAATGTTATCCACCAGCTAGAGTTCTGTTTTCATATCTTTACAATGAATGGGTTGGACCAGATGAGAGAAATAGTCATAAACTTATTTTTTCAGTCTGAGAAATTTAAAAAGGATATAAAAATAATCCCACAATTCCTACCACACTGGAATAAACACCTGTATCATTTATCATACTTGTTTCCAATCTTTAAAAAATATATATAGACATTAGAGAGAATAAAATGTACCCTCTGACATCTAAACCAGTAACATTTTCCACTTCCTAAAGTGGCAACTGCTAAAAGAATTGTGGTTTGTAGCTTTCCCATTCATTCTTAGTACTGTGGCATAAATGCAGGTATAATTAACAATATCTGTGTGTGCTTTTCATTTTCACTAGTGGTATCACATATCAGGAAAAACTGATAAAGACTTAGAATTGTGTAAAAAGAAGTTATCATGTTTCCTTTCAGTGGCTTGCTGAGCTTTGTATAGTGGACCTCCCTGACAATTGTCTGATTCTATGAAGGCATACACATTTCATTGTCTTTCTATCGAGTAGACTATTTTAAAACTCTGTAGAGGTTGGAGTTAAGTTGCAGGAAATTGGAAGTAACGCAAATGATTCTTGTTCATAATAATGCAATAAATTTTGTCTGGTACAGATAAAATTAATATCCACCATATAGAAAGATGAACTCAAATATTTAATATCATCGTCCTACAAGATATTAACCAGTTTCATATCTATGACCAAATTGATTTCAGAACTCCTGATTGCATATATATATTTCCATATATATATACTGTTTTTTAAAAATCTTCTTTGAACCTGTTTTAATAGTACTGCTGCCCTCATTAATAAGTTAAATTAAATCTTTGATATATGTTCATTTTATATTTGTATGACAGTAATGTTTTTGACTTTTGGATAAATTATACTTTAGGACACACACATCATAGGTATTCTGTAATATACTTTTTTTTGGTCACTCAGCATTATATTTTTGAGATTTAACCATGGCAACATAAATATGGGTCTAATTCATTCCTTTTTTAGTTATTTATTTGAAGAAAATTTTAGAAAACTTAAATGCACTAAAATTACATGTCATGGACATTTCTTTTTCCTATTTGCAACCTTAAATATCTAAAACTATGCATTTATAAATCTGATTGCAAAAGCCTTGAGAAATGTCTTTAATAACCGGCTATGTTTGGGAGAATAATTATATCATGCAACATAAAGCAAATCTCCCTTAAAAATCTTCTTCAGACACTTGTTCCCCAAATCCTGCTACTGCTGCCTCACCAGGATATCTCTTATCTTTGCCTTCATTCTGTTGTCTTCTCCCAGAAATAACTTTGTCTTTCTCATGTAAATCAATCAATCCTTTCTCTGGACATCTTCAAGTATACATCTCTTCCTCTTCTTCTAAATAGCACAACAAGGCCACACTTAGTAGCTGGCTGGATAAGCATTATTCCTCCTTCGAAGGCAGCAGAGAACAAAGATTTAGTATTTCTGTCTCTGTCACATATGCTTTGCAGGAATCTCCCTATGGCCCATGAAATCAAGGCTCTCTCCAGGTTTTCATTAATTCATTTAACAAATTACTTTTTGAGTGGCTAAGATATGCTAGACACTATTGTAACAAACAAAAATTCCTGCCCCCAAGGGGCTTACATTCTGGAGGAGGAAGTAGATAATAGACACAATAAATTAGTAAAATTTATAGCATGTGAGATGGTGATGAAGGAAAAAATAATGCAGAAAGGACAGAGAGTACAGGTGTGGTATCACAATTTTAAATAGGTGATCAGGAAAGGCCTCACTATAGAGGTGATATTCGATAAGACCAGAAAGTGAGGGGTGAGCATTTAGCAGTAGCAAACGCCCCAAGGCAGAAGTGTTCCAGGAGCAGCAAACAGTCCAGCATGGTAGGAGTGGAATGAGCCACGGGAGGTCACAAGAAGAGGACAAGAGAGAGATGGCAGGAGGCAGATCTATGACATCCTGCAGGCCAACACACAGTTTGGTTTTTAGTTTGAGTGAAAAGGGAATCTGTTAGAAAGTTTTGAACATAATCTGATTTTTGTTTTAAGACAATCATTCTGGCTGCTAGATTGAAATGGCCAAAGGGAGAAGCAGGAAGACCAGTTAGGAAATTAAGTTGATGTGCATCCCAAATGCACTCTCCTCTCCTGTGATTCTGCTTTAAAATATAGTGTTTTATTTTGAAAATTAATTTGTGTAAAAATGGCCTCAAAATTCAATGCAAGCATTAAACCGGTCTATGCTCTTTTGTACAGCCTCCAAAAACTGGAGAAATAGCAAGTGCTGAGAGTGTGATGACCACTAAGCCTGAATGACTCAGGCCTGTGTGTGTCTGCATCAAGGTATGACCCAGCTCATAATTATCTGGGGATGTAATTATTGATATTATTGGCTTAATACTTGAACTTAACTTTTCCATTATCAGAAAAACTTTTTTAAAGGCATTAATTATAATGGGAATAAATAGTTGTTCATACTGTTTTCACCTATGAACAAAAAGTTAGGCTAATTACAATAGCTAGAAGAAGGGATAGGTCTCCAAGCATTCAAAAATTCTGAGGAAAGTCAATTGGAAAAAAAAATATATATATATACACACACACACACACATATATATATATAAAACCTTATACAGTACTTCTTGGAAATAGATCTAAATCCATTAAGATAAGCCTATAGTGAGGTCTGGCCCAATTTTCTGTCTTCACAGAGGAAAAGAAAGATAGCTGACTACACAGACATTAGGAAGGCACTATCATATCTAACAATATGTATGAAGTGTCTATTCCTATGTACAAAGTACTGTGGGAGATAAGAAAATGAAGACATTCTCAAAGTGTTTAAAGTTTAAAAGAAGAAATAAGACTGACTCAGATAACTATACTGTAAGGCAGAATCTGGAAGAGAGGTACAAACAAAAATTTGTTGCTATCTAAAGTGTGAGATAAATCCACAATCAGATTTTAAACATATTTTCATAAATAATAAACACTAGAATTTGAAAGTATACACTGTGAATTGCAAATTATCCATCAGTTTCATAAGACTTCCCTAAGCAATCCCTTTATTTCAATAACCTGCCTGACACAAATATATTTTTTAAAACTTATTACTTCTAAGTTATTCTCTATTTTGTGGCTATGTCAAAGCTGGACATACCAACATAGCAGTTTCCATGTGGCTGTAATGGTGAGCTCTGCTGTCATATCATTAGCATGTGACTGGTGGCTGACATTCATCATGTTGTATCACAGTAATCCTGGCAAACACAGTATCACTCAACGGTCACTCATTCATTCAATAACATGACCTGGGACTGTATATGGAGTTTACAGTCTGCGGGGAGGTTGAGGATAAGTTCTTTTAGGACAAGGATTATAGTTTATATAACACTGAATCCCTATGGATAGCCAGAAAAATAAAGTAAAAATGCTCTGAAAAGAGAACATTAAATATTTTTGATGACTAGCTAAGGTTTCTGCCTTTAAGAAGTTTATAGTCTAACGTGGAGAACAAATAGTCTAATTTATAAGACTAAACCGGTCTAAGATATTATGTTATAGTCTAATACTACTGGATTAATCAAGGCCGCATGTATAACTAAGGAAACACAATGAGCTGACAAGGTCTGTACTGCTGTATGTATGATGTGAAACATCTTTACTGGAAAAACCAACATACACATCATTCTAAATAAAATTACAGTGGGACTGTCAGTCTAATTAAAAGAGAGGGCATAGCATAATGATCAAAGTCAAGTAGGAACTGGGAATGATATGATGGGATTTATAGTAGCAGGGTAAATTCAACTGCTAAAACTATTAGAAATAAAAAGCAATTAAACTAAATTTTACCTGTGAATTTTTTAATGCAACTTATCTGCAACAGAAATCATAAGAGGCACCTGGCCTGTATCCCCACCTCAGGAATCTTGAGTCATCAGGGCAGCCCATCTATTTATAGGAGGGCCCTTAAGGCCTTGGAGAGTCAATGATAAAGATGACTTTTGGATTTAAGATTAGCACAGCAGTTCAAAGATCAAAGGCACATAATAAAGAGTGTTCCTACTTGGGATGAGGGTGAGAAGAGTGTATGGAAGGCCAGTTAATTATCTCTGATCTAAGAGCTGAAGGCCATGTGCTGTAATCTTGAGAAACTGCTAGGAAACTGCTGATGCTGGCCAAAATGTCGTATGGAGGCATTCAAAACTCCTATGGTCTAATCTGTCCTGCAAGGAAAAAGAGCTGCTATCACCTGGCTGGGCCTATCTATGGCTAGGCTATCAAAGTGGAAAAGAGCAAAAGTTTCTGGGAGGTGGGGCTGATGTGGAAGTGGTACAGCCAGTTTTATAACTGGGTGAAAGGTCAGGATCAAATACCTATGAGATGACACCCAAGCCTTTGGTTGTCCATAGGGCAGCTTTAGTCAGGAACCAAAGAGAAATCTATAGGCATATTGGGGAAGTAAGAAAAAATAAACAAAACACAAACTAATGTTTTTCTAACCCCTCACTTTACAAGTGTGTGTATGTGGGGGGGGGATGTGTGTGACATAAACAACATAACTCCCACATTTCATACTCAATGTAAGTATGAGCATATCAAAGTTAAAACTTGATACATCTTTTCCTAAGCAGCAGAAAACCCAGTTAAAAGTCCTACTATAAAAATGACTTTAATCAATTTAATTTAATGGCACTGGATTATTCTCAAATGTCCAGTGATGAGGAAATAAATCTTTAAAAGGCCTTAGAAAGTGGTGGCAGCACCAAACCAGAGTAAATGCAACAGCTTAAATCTAATGTTCCAATCTTTCTTTTAGGAAATACCGTATAGTCAGGTTTTACTATTAACTTCTTTCCTCTGTACCTCATCTCCCACTTTTACTGCATTTAAGAAATAGTCACCAACTTTAGAAGTCTGGATCCAGAGATGTTCTTACATCCAAATCTTACCTGGATGTATATAACGGCTGAACTGGTATAATACTGTTTTAACCATTCCCGCCTTTACCATAAAACAATTTAATCTCAATTTAACATGCTACACCTAGAAATATTTAATTTAGTGAATACATTTTAGTCTATTAGTATAATTTAGGTACATAGCTAAACACTATCCTTAAAAATGAAAAGCTCTGTTCCTTCTTTCTGGTTCAGAAACTCTGAGACTGCTCCTTTCTGACTCACAAAAGGGAGGGGAGTTTACTTCCTTGACCATTGAATCTCCCTTTAAGACACTCAATGGAAATTTATTTCAAGCCCAGAAGGAACAGCATGACTATTTAGGTTTCCAGCTCTAAAGCATTTTTGCTTTTATATAGCAGTTTGGCTAACGCTCTGCCCACAAGTGAACTGTCCCTGATTCCATGTGCCTCCACAATTGGGACACAAACATACAAACACATAGAGCTGACATCAGAGCTCCCAGTGTGTTCTTTCATGTGAGGAAAAGTCATGTGGCAAAAAGCCAGTGTCTTTCCGTTCAGTATGTTTTGTTGCTAGTTGCTCCTAATTCAGTATCTTGCAAAATGACATTCTGTTAATGAAATGAATGTCAAAACTGTGATAACGGGCAGAAGTAGAAGAAAATGTTTCCTGAATGGAGAGGCAACAGGGAAACTGCCAAATGGATGTTAAAATTGGTTGTGTATTTATCCCATACTTTAGTACTTAGTCCCCTACAAATTGTTTCCAACATGAAAGGAAATAGCCCTCTAAGGAGAAAAGAATAGTCCACCTTGGTGAAAAGCACAGAAATAAAACAAGAGGTCAAAAGATTGTATTCCCTTAATTAACTTGACAGATGTCTTTTCTTTTTCTCATTTGCATCCACTGATGTTTTCTTAGTCATTCTCTCATTTGCAAAGATGAAATTGGCCACAAGGAACCAATTTTGTTGCTAAAGACAGGAGGGCTGGGGAGATACCAGAAGATGCTGGCCTTTAAATTGCTCAGTATTCAGTCTGGGTTATGAATGTTCCTTGCTGTTGTCATTTGTGGGCTGCGAAACAGAATTTTAGGTCTGGAAAATGATGCAGTGACTTGCCAAGGTAGCAATACCAATTAGTGGCAAACAGGGCCTAAGAAGGGAGGTCACGCATCTCCCACAACCAGTGCACACTCAAAGTTAGAAATCTGTATTACACATATAGATATATTTAGCTATGTCTTATGTGAATATACAATAAATCTATTCCATAAAGGAAGAGATAGTTCTGTTTTAGATTGAACAGATCAGTTGCTTCTTAGGAGAATACAGTCATTAATCTGGTTTCACATTCCAAACCCTGCAAGCCTCACTTTACTGATCTGTAGAATGGGGATAAGAGTATTAAATACTACACAGAGCAATGTGGAGATTAAATGAGATAACATATGTAAAGAAATTATCACAGTGCCTAGCACACAGCAAGTGCCTTCTATATATTAGCTGTGAAAATAAAACATTTGGTCTTTCTCTTTTGCACACATTCCCTCATGCATATATGTTTTATACTTGGAATGCTACACTAAGACTTTCCTTCAAGGATCTCGATCTTGGAAAGAGAAGTAAAAGCTTACCCATATTATTAACTTCTAAAATCAAACATGAATTACACAAGCACTAACAAAGCTGGTTCTAGGGCAGCAAGACTTGATAGTAAATGCAAATATTAACCTAGTTACAGAAAGAACGTACCAATAAGAAGGGTATTTGGTGGGTTCTAGACGCAGAAAAACAAAAGAAAAACAAAATCTTCAGAACCACAAGTTCAGAGTATTCACCTAAGCACCAGTCAAGTGCTTCAAATTAGCAATGTCAAGGTGGGGCAACATGCAAGGGACTGCATCCAGAAGACCGACTGTCAAAACCATGCACATCAGCCCAGCTTAACCCAATCCCTTTAATCATTTAAGCCATCTAATATGTCCTGATGCTACCATATTCCCCAAACAGCTTCACAGAAAGATCTACACAAAAGTGAATAACAATCCCAGAGGGCCCACCCACTAACTGACTTAGTGCCCCAGGTGAGCACCAGTCCTGCACTCTGAGTGCAATGCAGCCACAGGTCCACCCATACCTGAGCCCTGGAAGGGCCTGCCCACTGACCAAGCAGGCGCTCAGGTGAGCACCGGTCCCATGCCTGAGTCCCGGAGAGGCCCACTCACTGACCAAACAGGAACTGAGGCAGCCCACCACACACTCAAATGCACTGATACAGGAAGAGTCACCAGCAGAGATTACAAAGAGAGGAGGAAGTCTTTCCCCTCATAGCCCACTCCAGAGTAAAAGAAGAAATAAGTGTCCTACCAGATGACCAAATATCAATGAAAAAATACTGGAACTACAAATAAACAAAAAGATATGACATCACCAAAGGAATAGAGAACACAATGAAACAAGAAAAAATATCCAGGATATGAAGGAGGAAATTTACAAAGAGATTAATACCTTAAAAAATAATTTAATAGAACTCCTAGAAATGAAGGATTCACTCAATGAAATAAAAAACAACAGAAAGCTTAAGCAGCACGCTAGAGCAAGCTGAAGAAAGCACTTCACACCTTGAAGATGGTCTTTTTGAAATAACCCTGGCAGACCAAAAAAAAAAAAAAAAAGGAAAAAAGAATTTTAGAAAATGAAGAAAATTTAAGAGAGCTAGCAGACAACCTCAAGCACACAAATATCCAAATCATGGGTATTCCAGAGGCGGAGGAGAAAAGAAAAGGCATTGAAAACCTATTCGAGGAAGTAATAACAAAAAACTTCCCAGGTACAGGGCGAGGTGCAGACCTTCAGATCCAGGAAGCCCAAAGATCCCCAAATAGATTCAACCTGAAAAGATCCTCTCCAAGACACATTATAGTCAAACTGGCAAACTCAAAGAAAAAGAAAGAATTCTAAAAGCAGCAAGAGAAAAGTGTCAAGTCACCTCTAAGGGAGTCCCCATCAGACTAACAGCAGACTTCTCAACTGAAACCTTATAGACCAGAAGAAAATGGAATGACAAGCTTAAAATACTAAAAGAAAAAAATTGCCAGCCAAGTTATCCTTCAGAAATGAGGGAGAAATAGTGTATTTCCCAAACAAACAAAAATTATGGGGGTTCACTACCATACAACCAGCAGAAATACTCAAATGATTTCTGCATCCAGAATCTGAAAAATGATAATCACTATCACAGATTTACAAGAAAGAGCAAAACCTACTGTTAAAACCAAAATGCAAGTGAGAAAGAGAAAGAAGCTAAATCATATCACCTCAAGAATCCAACTAACATTGAAGATGAAAAATGAAAGGGGAAGAAGGGAGCAAATGATATTTAAAAACATCTAAACAAAAAGCAATATAATGACAGGAGTAAAGCAATACTTATAACAACAACCCTAAGTGTAAACCGATTAATTCCCATTCAAAAGACACGGACTGACTGACTGGATTAAAAAGCTAGACCCAACTATATGCTGTCTTCAAGACAGCCATCTCACCTATACAGACACATGCAGACTAAAAGTGAAGGGATAGAAAAAGATTTACCATACAAATGGAAACCAAAACCAAGCAGGAGTAGCTATTCTTATATCAGATAAAATAGACTTCAAACCAAAAAACATGTAAAGAGACAAAAGGCCATTATTTAATGACAAAGGGATCTATCCACTTAGAAGACATAACAATCATAAATATGTATGCACCCAACACTGGATCACCCAGATATGTAAAGCAAATACTCTTAGAACTATAAAAAAGAGATAGACCCTAATATGATAATAGTGGGTGACCTGAACACCCCTCACTCAGCATTGGACAGATCTTCCAGGCAACAAATCAACAAAGAAACACAGGATTAAAACTACACCTTAGACCAATTAGACTTGGCAGGCATCGACAGAGCATTTCATCCAACAACTAGAGAATACACATTCTTCTCATCAGCACATGGAACATTCTCCAGAGTAGAACGCATGTTAGGTCACAAATCAAGTCTCAGCAAATTGAAAAAAACTGAAATCATTCCAAGTATCTTTTCTGACCACAATGGATTAAAACTAGAAATCAAAAACAAGCAAAACTCTGGAAACTACTCAAATGCATAGAAACTAAACAACAGACTCCTGAATAACCTATGGGTCCAAGAAGAAATTAAACAGGAAATAAAAAAATTTCTTGAAACTAATGAAAATAAAGATACATCATACCAAAACCTGTGGGATACTGCAAAAGGAGAGCGAAGATAGAAGTTTATTGCAATAAATGCTAACATCAAAAGAATGGAAAGACTTCAAATAAATGATCTAACACTATGCCTCAAAGAACTAGAAAAACAGCAACAATCCTATTCTAAAAGTAGTAGATGGAAAGAAATAATTAAGATCAGGGCAGAACTAAATGAAATAGGGACACAAAAAATGATACAAAAGATCAATGAAACAAAAAGTTGGGTTTTTGAGAAGATAAATAAAATAGACAAACCATTCACTAGGTTAAAACAATAAAAAAATAAGAGAGAAGACCCAAATAACAAAAATCAGAAATGAAAAGGGAGACATTCAACTGATACCACAGAAATATGAAGAATCATTAGAGATTATTATAAACAACTGTTTGCCAACAAATATGAAAACACTGAGGAAATGGATAAATTTCTGAACACATACAAACTACCAAGACTGAACCAAGAAAAAATAGAGAACCCGAAGAGACTAATAACAAGCAGTGAGATTGAAGCAGTAATCAGCAATCTTCCAACAAAGCAAAGCCCAAGACTGGATGGCTTTATAGCCGAATTCTATCAGATCTTTAAAGAATTAATACCAATTCTCTTTGAACTATTCTAAAAAATTGAAACAGAAGCTGCTCTCCCAAACTCATTCTATGAGGCTGGCATCACCCTGATATCCAAACTGGATAAAGATACAACAAAATAAGAAAATTACAGGCCAATATCCTCGATGAACATAAATGCAAAAATCCTCAACAAAATATTAGCAACCAGAATATAGCAACACATCAAAAAAATTACACACCATGATCAAGTGGTATTCATCCCAGGGATGCAAGTTTGGTTCAACATATGCAAGTAAGTAAATGTGATACACCACATCAACAATACCAAGGACAAAAACCACATGACATTCTCAATAGATGCAGAAAAAGTATTTGACAAAATTCAACATCCCTTCATTCTAAAGACTCTCAGCAAATTAGGTATAGAAGGAAATTATCTCAACACAATAAAAGCCATTTACGACAAACCAATCACCAATGTCATCCCGAATGGAGAAAGGCTGAAAGCTTTTCCCTTAAGAACAGGAACAAGACAAGGATGCCCACTCTCACTACATATATTTAACATAATATTGGAAGTATTATTAGCCAGAGCAATCAGGCAAGAGAAAGAAATAAAGGCATCCAGACTGGAAAGGACAATGTCAAACTGTCCTTGTTTGCAGACATTATTTTATATACAGAAAAGCCTATATACTCTACCAAAAAAACTCTTCAGATGATTAACAATTTCAGTAATGTTCCAGGATACAAAATCAACAGCCAAAAATCAGTAGTGTTTTGATACTCCAGTAATGAACTAGCAGAAAATGAAATCAAGAAAGCAAGCCCATCTACAATAGTCACCCCCAAAATAAAATACCTAGGAATCAATTTAGCCAAGTAGGTGAAAGCCCTCTACAATGAGAACTACAAAACATTATTGAAAGAAATTAAAGAGGACCCCAAAAGATAGAAAGACATACCATGTGCTTGGATGGGAAGAATTAACATCGTGCAAATGTCCATTCTACCCAAAGCAATTTACAGATTCAATGCAATCTCCACCAAAATACCAATGACATTCTTCACGGAAATAGAAAAAGCAATCCTAACATTCATATGAGACAACAAAGGACTCCAAATAGCCAAAGCAATCCTGAGCAAAAGAAAATAAACCTGGAGGCATAATGCTACCTGACTTTGAATTATATTACAAAGCTATTGTAACCAAAACAGCATGGTAATGGCATAAAAACAGACAATCAGATCAATGGAACAGAAAAGAAAACCTGGGAATCAACCCATCTACTGACAGCCAACTGATGTTTGACAAAGGCAACAAGAACATACATTGTGGAAAAGACTGCCTCTTCAATAAATGCTGCTCGGAAAATTGGACATGCATATGCAGAAGAATGAAACTAGACCTGTAACTCTCACCATATACCAAAATCAACTCAAAATGAATTAAAGTCTTAAATATAAGATCCAACACCATAAAATTACTAAAGGAAAACATAGGGGAAACACTAAAAACAAATGGGATTATATCAAACCAAAAAGCTTCTGCACAGCAAAGGAAAAAATCAACAGAGTGGAAAGACAACCTACAGAATAGGAGAAAATATTTGCAAACTATACATCCAATAAGGAATTAATATCCAGAATAAACAAAGAACTCAAGCAACTATACAGTAAAAAAACAAATAACCCAATTAAAAAATTGGCAAAAGAGATCAATAGACATTTTTCAAAGGAAGACATATAAATGGCCAACAGGTACATGAAAAAATGCTCAGCATCACTTGTCATCAGAGAAATGCAAATCTAAACCACACTGAGATAACATCTCACCCCAATTAGACTGTCCATTATTAAAAAGACCGGGAATAACAAATGCTGGCAGGGATGTAGAGAAACGTGAACACTTCTACAATGTTGAACTGTAAATTCGTGCTGCCATTATGGAAAACAGTATGGAGGTTCCTCAAACAACTATAGATAGAACTACCATATGATCCAGCAATCCCAATACTGGGTATATATTCAAAGGAATGGAAAACATCATGTCAAACAGATACCTGCACTCCCTTGTTCACTGCCGCTCTATTTACAATAGCCAAAATATGGAATCAACCTAAATGTCCATCGACAGACGATTAGATAAGGAAAATGTGCTATATATACACAATGGAATACTACTAAGCCATAAAAAAAGAATGAAATTCTGCCATTTGCAGCAACAAGGATGAGTCTGGAGAAAATTATTTAAGTGAATGAAATAAGCCAGAAAAGGAAAGAGAAATACCACATGTTCTCACTCATAAGAGGGAGGGAAAAAGGAAGGAAGGAAGGACAGACCACAACAATATGTTGAAATTTCAGAAGGAGAGAACAAACCTAAGGATACCAGAGATGGGAGACAGGGAAGCAGCGGGTTTGGGGAGTGATAGGTCAGGTAAAGGGTATAAAGAAAAATCACAATTTGTAATAATGAATACGCTAATTATAATTAATAAACATTTTAAAAAATAAAAAATATTTTTAAAAAGTTAATAACAAGAACAATAATAAGATTAACTGCTAACATCGACTAAAAACAACTAACATCAACACTCTAAGCCATGGTTTAATTTTCACAACAATCCTATCAGGTGGGACTTATTTTTATGCACATCTTTATAAATATGAAAACTGAAGAACTGAAAAGTTCAGCAACTTGTCCAAGATCACACAGTTTAGTGGGAGAACCAGGATCCAAACGCAGGTAGTCTGCCTTCAGAACCAATGCTTTTAACTAATTTGCTAGTATACAAAGCAGAGAATAAGGACTTTGAGAGGCCAAGGCCCATTAACAATTATATTTGCCCTTACAAATTAGCATCTCTGCATTCTGGCCATATACATAAATCATGTGAGCTTGGTAACCATGAATCCATGCCTAAGATATGGAGCTGTTCTTGGGGTACCAACCGAACCACACTTTTGAGCCTGCAGCCAGAGGGTCAGGAATTGGAGGTGGGTCAAGTTATCGAGCTTCACACCAGATTGTGACATCTTTCTGGAGGCAACAAGCCTGACCCCAGTGGCCAGACACCCCAACAGCACCAAGTGGGGCACGCTTTTTAGCCCAGGATATACTTCTGTACACATTTTTCAGTCTCACAGTAGACAGCCAGATAAGATGTGGACATGGTTCAGATATTCCCTCATCCTCAGCGTATTGTTAAGGATCCATCAGCAGATGACCCAACACATGGATTATCCACGGCAAGCAGGCACTTCTTTCTTGTCCCTGCCCTAACCAGCTGGGCTAGCCAGACACAACTGGGGAAAGAACTGTGTTTCCGCATATGAGTATCAGATTTTTTGTTTCACTGCTTCTCAGTGGATTTCAAAATCAAATCCAAATTTCTGGATCATGCCACTTCTGTGTTTCTAGGTAACTGACTCTAGGTATTCAAGAGAATACAAAAACCAGATTTGTGATGTGAAGCATCCTTGCATGCATTGGCTTTGGAGAAAAAACGAATTCTAAAACACAGAGTAAGGTAGCTGACTCTATTATTGAGACAAGCTTTTTTTTTTTTTCTTTTAAGTTGAAGTACTTACAAATAATATACCTCAAAATAAAGCAAACTCAGTAGCATAAAGTCTATATATTTAAAACTCCTATAGCTTTGTGATCCCCATATCTTAGATTCTTCTGCTGTATTTATTGTTTCAAGATGTCATTTCTTTAGTTTGGCATCTTCCCCCATTCTTGTCCCCCAAAGCCTCTCCAGAATCCAAGAGAGCATGTATGACGGGGTCTGTGTGTAGAAAGAGGCCTCACTAAATTGAATGAATTAGATTTAAACTCCGGCAGGAGTCTGGACAAAGCAGAGTACGTCAGCTACTAAGAGAAAGTTTAACTGTGGCTTTAGTCACCTTCAGATTTCTGGCCTGCCTTTTATAGGCATGGCCACTGTTTCTCATAGGTTCAACCTTCTGTTTAATGAGATGACCTCATTCATCCCCAGCCTGGAATTTGTTCCTTATTAGTAAGTACCCTGAGCCCCCAGTTCCGCCTCTTCACCATATTTACCAGACACCCAACCTAAACTCATTCTGCATTCCCTGCAGTGACTCAGAGTTCCTGTTCATTGTGTCCCTGGATTCCTGTTTATTAAACTTATGGAATCCCTGACCTTCGTATTTCTAAGCAGAAATTCAGTGGTATAGAGAGATGGCACCCTACTGTGTAATCTTTCCATATTAAAAAAGATCCTGAGTAACCCACCCATATGAAATTAAACTGCATACCAAGGCCAGAATTAGTATACCTCAACTTATTGAAAACCAATCATTGACATTATGAAAAAAATGAATCTTCTACTGGCTACTTCTGCTTATTAGTTTTTTAAATAGACCCTAAATCCTACTGAGAGGGCAAAATACATATGAAAACAACAATGCAGCTAAACTCATCTTGAAAATAAAAATCTGTCAATAGTTACCAAGTGAGTTATTCCTTTGGCTTTATGGTCACATCATATTTTCATTCACAGTATAATCATAAAATTGCACAGCTTTTTCCATAACTAACAGTGTCTTCTACATCCTTAAATTAAGAATCTCTCTCCAGAGGCCTGGGTCTTCAGATACCAACTATGGGACTACTTATTACAGTAGGCACCAATGTTTCTGATCTCACAAAAGTATATGGGAAGGAGCAAAAACATCCTGTACTATTAGTTAGTTTGCCTCCTAGACAGTACACCAAAAATTTGTTGCTACGTACATCAAGTGACAAAAAATCATTTCTCATTTTACCTTTTAAAAAAATCATACAAGCACGTTAGGTATTTGTTTTTACATCTAAAAGATTTAATATTTTAAAATAATGTAAAAGAAAGCAGGTGAGTGGTAAGCAATAGGTAATGCTGACTTTCTGCAAATTGAAGTCCAGCATGTGGTGGTGAACAGTTTCATAAGACAAAGTTAACTCCTACCCCCGGCAATACAATTATCATCATTTTCTTGTTTTAATTCAACTTGTTTTTCTGATATGTACATAGCTTTATTACTACACCAAAAATCCCCCAACATTTTTTAAAGAGTGCCTTGCCCCAGGCAGAGGAAGACTGATACCAGGACTCAAGAAACTGCTCAGGAAAAGTTTGCAATCAGGAAATCTGGGGAGGGAGACTTTTCCCTGCATTTTTAAATAGTTTCATTGTTCAGTGAGGCGACATTGTGTAATTGGGAGGACAAAAATAAATAAAATAAAAATCTGCCTACCGAAGATTTAACAAAAACTAGGTAGCCATGTTGGCATAAAAGACTGAAGACAAAAATAAAATAAATCAACATATAAAGTCATCTAAACTAGAAATGCAACCATTAGAGAAAGAATTCAATACGCAGGTAGGCAAAGTGTTCCTATCTTAGATTAAGGCGTTTTCTGAAATAGGTACTGTAGAAAGGAAAGCTATTTAACAAGGAAATAACTTTTCATCATTGAGAAATATGAAAAAGGATGGAGGAACAGGACAGGTTCCCAGGAAGATTGTTTAACGTGTCCAAATAATTCCATTCACAAAATATTTTTTATATTATTGTATTACAGCAAACACCAGTGGAACCAACAATTAATATTTGTGTTCCAATTTTTTTAAAAAAAAGAAAACAAAATACTGGTTATGAGTCTGGCACCATAGTGAGAAAGAACAGTATATTAATTATAAATGACAACCCTATCCCCCAAATCCTCCAGGCCCTTACGGTCACAGCCTTGCTTCAGAGATCAGTCATTTTTCAACTGTTAAAACTTCCTCTTAAAGAAACAGCTTTGATTAGTTTTCTACTCCTTCTAACATATGACTGTACCTCAAAATGATTAATTTCTAACTCATTCAAGGAAAAGAGTTAATCAATTTGTATAGAAATGAAGAAAACTGCTTCCCTAATATTTTTTAAATGTTTTTAGAAAAACTGATAAGATCCAGGAATAGAAATACAGTTGGCAACTTTTCTTAGGATAGCTGATTTTTTGGTTACTCTGTCCTCCAAATGCTTTTTATGTATTAAATGAAATATATATTTTTAAAAATCTACCCCACCATAGAGACCTAGTTCTATCTGAGCAACACTAGCCTGAAATCAAATGAGGAGAAAGTCTAGAATTCAGGGGAAAAAGGACAGTTCAAAGAGGTACAAGGACTGAGGCCCACACAAGACAGGCCTGCCCTCTGCGAACTGAGAAACTCCACTCTCTGCCTGGCCATTCCTGTTCCTCTTTACTTGAGATCACTCGGCAACCACCCTGAAGTTAACTGCCTCCTCTGTGTGGATCATTTTTTTGTTTCTAATCAAGCCAACTTACCACCCCATTCGCCCAATACACACCCCTTTTCTGACCTTTTACTAAGATGATGGATAACAAAGGACAGTGTAGAACAAATAGGCTATTCTCCCAAAAACCCCCAATAAAGTAGAAAAGCTGGGCTACCACAAGATGAGATATTATTCCAAAAGTGCTCACAAAGACATAGGTAGAAAATATAAAATCCAAAGCCTGATGTCAAATATGTTTAAAATATAAAGAATGCAAAGAAAATGAACTGGAAGGAAATGTACATAAGTAACAACAGCGATTACTTCTCAGTGGTAGGAATATGGAGTAGGAATGTATGTGTGCTTGTGCTTTAGATTTCAGAAGTCTTAATCACGAATATTGTAACCTCTTAATCTGGAAAAATGTGTGTTTTATAAGAAAAGTTGATGTCTTTTCAACACTGCTAGCCACAATTCCTAAGAGGAAAGGTGCAAGGTAGAGAAGGACAGCGATGGCTCCTGTAACAGGATTGAGATACTAGTGTGTGGGATTCTTTCCACTGGAGGGGAATAAAAAGTATTTTTTCCTTTCCCCATTCTAAGAAGTCTTTGAGTTCAGAGCCTGGGCTCCTGGGACCCATGGAGGGTCTTTAAAGGGTTTGGTTTCAGGAATAGGAGCAGAATTTCGGAGGCAGCCTAAAGGCAAGCTCCACCCAGGCCCTTCCCTCAGGAGGAAAGAGCCTACTGAGAGGTGCTCCTACAGGGAATGGGATGGGTAGACCTGCCCAAGCCTGGAAGACAGAGATTAGCGGTCCTGAGACTGGGGTGGAGGAAGAGAGGAGGCAGTAGTGTCCACTTGTGCAGCTGCCTGTGTGAATGACCAGGACCTGGGCCCACTCCTTTCCAATCAATGCAGGGCTCCCATGGTGGGCATGCATATGCTGGGGGATAGAGGTGAGCAAGACATAGTTAAGAATAGGAGATGTGCTTGCCTTGCCAGTTAAAGATGTTCATGCCCTCCACAGACATCCAGGAACACCCGGCCTCGTGAAGAACAGGCTGCATCACTCCACATGGGTTTGGACTATAAACAACTCCAGCGAGGAGGAAGCAATTCCTGGTTTCACCTTGACCACATCACAAAGGCTATAGCAGAAAAATTGACATACCAGACTCCACTCGGTCAAGAAGTACCAGTCAGACCTTAACTTAGACAAAAGCAATCCAGAATACTACCAAACTTTCTCAGGAAACCATCAATATGTGTCTTTTTAATTTTTTAGCCAAAGTCCATCCCTCCTCAGAGCCTGCCTTAAAGCACAAAAACAGAAACAAAGCATAGAAAATTGACCACATAGCTTGCTAATGGAAGGAACTGTTTGTACCCCTTCAATTACAATCCAATGGCTGCTGGTTGCATAGTCACAGAAGTGCTAACCAAAGCCCTGCCAGGCTCATTCTAATAGCTATTAATGACAGCCAGACTTTGGCAGATTTGGAGACCTGGAGGAATAGCAAAGCAACAGGAAAATGGTCTCCTTTACTTAAAATCCAAAATGAACAAAAAACCCCACATGCAACTCTGGATTGCAAAGTTTCGAGAGTGAATGTGGATAATCTCTAAGTTTCACTCTAAAACAGCAGTCTTTCAGGGGAACCTTATTTTGGGTATAGTGATTAACTCCAGAGTTACATGAGTGCATTCATAAATGAAGACTCTATCTTTTTAGAATATCCACGTAGAGCACACAGTTCTTATGTGCTAGACATAACCAGCTACTCTACAATAATAACTCTACAGACACCATCTTTTCTAGCTTTTATTATTAAATATATTCACTCTTTTTGGAATTTTAATTACTAAATTTATATTTGGGCAGTGATTACCATATTACATTGGAATATAAAGTGTCTCATTCAATTTGCAGAAAACTTACAAAGTCAAAGCTGCAATGCGGAATCTAACTAGAATCACATTGCCACGTTAGAAAGCATAAAGCTCCCAGTCCTGGGGTTAGTGATATGGACCGAATCATCTGTTAATGCAGTGCCTGACATTTCAGGAAGGTCACCTGGCTCTCACTATAGAACTTGTGGCTATAGAACTGATGGGGGGAGAAAATGTAAATTGGGAATCCAGCACCAGTGAGAATGGAGGGACGTGGTGATTTCTGAATCATTGTTATGCAACCCCCACCCTCACCCCGCCCAAATGCCCAGGAGCCGTATCACTTGGCACAGACCCCAGCCATTCCCCTCCTGAGCCCTTTCCACAGGTTACAGAAATGCCATGCTTTTGGGGTGACAGAGAGCATTTCAATCATATTAGGAGTTCAGGGCCCAGAAAGGATATGTGGGCTTTCAGCATCTTACATAAAGGGAGCTTAGCAGAAACATCTGAATGAGCTCTAAAGAATAATTCTGTATTCTCTAGGTATGGCTTCTGGTGACAACATAACAAAAGATATAAGCCTTTTAGGTAAGTTGTTTTAAATGAAAAGACTGTACAAAGCCAGATAAGACATTTTATACTGAAGTCACTGGCCAACTGGCTTATGCTCTAATCTCTTGTTTGCGGTGTGGTCTGCTATGAAGAGTAAGATACTATGAAGGGCCTCTTTTGTTGAAGACCAAATAGATAAACAGTGCTATATACTTGTATTGAAATATAGTTTAAAAACCTATTTTCATACTTCGTCGTTCATATGCATCTCCAGATGGATGGCGTAGGTAGATACAGATTCACACACCATATTATTTGACAATAAACTAATACGTTCCTTTGAAATGTACAGTATTTATTTTGTTTAGCATAGAAAGTGGTTGCAAAAGAAGAGGTAAAGGTGACAACTGTAATGAGAAAATAAATACAAGCAGACTGTCTTCCCACAGTAGAGTCAGTTAATCAGCTTATCATATTGCAAAATCTAGATCATTCTAATATGCAAAAATCCATAGGGTGCCACACATCTCTGCTTCAGCATTTTAACTCTACTTAACCAATGCAAACTAGCTCTCAGTCACTTTAGAACTGGCTGCTTCACTTACGACTTTGACCAGGAGCTTCTGTTTCTCAGTCAAAACGTACAGAACATTTTCTCAAATATAAACCACGCCTACATAGCAATGTATGACACCAACCTAGTTCAGCTTGACGCTGATTTTTTTTCTCTACACAATCTCCTTAAAAAGGAGAGATATCTATAACAATCTGAAAAAAGCGCAAAGAAATTAAGACCCAAATAAAGTAATGCTTACAACTCTATCAGCTAGCTGAGAACAAAATTCCGCTTTGTTGTTCTAATGTTAATAGCTGTCACTTTTTAAAAGTGCTATCAAGTCAACAAGAGTTTTTTGTTTTTTTTTTTAAGGGTAAGTTGTTCACAGTAAGAACTAATTAGTTGCCAAGAATGAGACGGGTTCCCAAAGGAATACTATTCTACTCATTAAATACTGGTTTTCATTTATTTCCATTCATTTACTTTAAGTAAGACTATTCATTCTTAACCTGAAAGTCTTTGTGAGCATGGTTAGGTCAGGGCAAAAAAAATTTATATATTATTCTAAGACATAAAATAATTATTGAAAGAAAGTGAGCCGAGAAGCCAGGTACCGTTCAAGCTTTATTAAAGAAAGAAATCTGCCGCGCTTTGCTCAGAGTGGCAGGCAGCCTGGGGCTGCCCTGAAAATGCGGGACAGCACCAGGTGTGGGGGTGGTAGCGCTTATATTGGTATGTTGGTGCCAAGAGCTGGGTGATGTAATTCTGAGGTGGGGATTGAGTTAGGTCGTGGGGATGGAGAGTTGTGCGCATGCGGAAACGCCTAAAGTTTCATTTTCTCCGAACCCATGAGGCTTCTTGTGAAAGAGAATGGGGGAGGGGAGGGGAGGAGGTGGATGGCACCATTTTGTACTTGGGCTTGTCTAAGATGGCGCTGGTCATGTTGCAGATCTGTTAATTATCTTAAATAATGCTGGACTGAAATTCATCTTGTATATATGTAAATATGGTATATCACTTTCAATACTCTGTTGTCTGTATAATATTAGACATGAAGTAAAAGCAATCAATCTGAGCTACTATATGTTATTAGCTGTTCCTATACAAGGGTGTTTGTAAATTTCTGCTTAAAATATATTCTACACGTCATTTTCTTTTTCTGGAGTTTTGAATTCTGTTATTCTCAATAAATCCTGTCATCATTTAAAGGTCTGTGGTAAATAACCATTCCATACTGACACATATATGGTTGAGTGGAACAGGATCAAGGCAGACAAGACTTTGATGCTGAGAGTTAACTAAGTTAGGTAAGAAGTAACCCTTATTTTGGTCTTGGTGTGGAATATCCTCCCAAATAAAAATGGTGTTTAAAACTGGTTTTACTCTAAAGTGACTCCTCGTAGCTCTCCTGCTAGAGATTGTAACCTCCTTGCAGGCAAGCATATATTTTGTTAATTTTGTGGCCCTAGTACAATACCTGGCACAAAGGTATACTTGATTAAACTTTGTTGAATAAATTAATAATTTGAAAGAATAAACTAATAAAAACGAGAATAGGAAAATTTTGCTGAAAATGGGGATGGGGGTAGGGGAGTTGGTCACAATAAACCCTGACCTTTCTTAAATCCTCCTTTCTTAAATTAGTGAAAGTTACCATTTTACCATCTCTCCTAAAAATCCTAAAATCTTCATTAGAAAGTGGTAATTGTGGGTCAGGCTGTGCTGAGAGTTATACAAAGTCAAATTCTATCCCTGGCCCTCAGAGGCACAATCTAAAATGGATTATAGGCATAATCTAAAATGGATTACAGGCACAACAGGATAACTTAAAGGGTTAGGCAACTGTAAACATTCTAAAAGAATCTATAGGTTAAGGGGTTAAAGTAGCCATGGAGCAAGAGTTTTTGGAAGAGGGACAGGTTGCTTTTGACAAGTAAGCACACCTTCAATGTGACAGAAGTAGGTCAGAATGAGTAAGTGAATTTTCCACTGACTCATTTCCAGACGTATCATAGGCGGCATAGGACACCAGTGATCTAGTTCTCCACCTGGAAGAGCTGTACAAATTAGTTCTCTAATGAAAGAAGCTCGAATGAAAACTGACTTGGCAGGAAGAACTGCCACCCTGACCCTATACAGGTCTGTAGGCAGTACAGTCAACAGACCTGACAGGAATGTTCACGTCAGAGAAATCCTCCTAACAATTTAGATGGTAGGGATATGAGAAGTAAAGTGATTCCTGCTTTTTCTCCAGCTAACAAATCAGTGCAATCAGGTTTAATGGGCTTGTACCAATTAACATAATATTTGACAAATCTTCACTAAGCCTGCACGCAGTTTTTCAGTGTTTAACTTTGAATATAAACAACCTCTATTTTAAGTTTGATGGTGGGGGAACCTAGCAAATTACTTCTAAATACAAATGCATTTAGTTTAGTGCAAATGAAGCATAGCACTTTAAATGTCAAATAGTCATCATGCATTATGATTAATAGGGCCCAGCCAATCTTTCAACTTATTAAAGTTCACTGCATGAATGATCCAAGCCCTCAGTCCCCGGACAGAACTTAAAATATATTCTTATTTAAAAATTCAAGGGCAATAAATCAGGCTGAAGAGGTGACAAGAGATGACCCTCCTCGGCCACCAACTCTAGGAAATGTCCAGTGCTTTCTGCTGGACCTGCCAGGGAGTTGATAGTTTCTCTGTCTCTGTGGGGACACTGGTAGGAGTAGTAACATGGAGGAGACTGATGGTCTCCACCCACCAGGAACTTACATTAAAATAAGTCTGTTGAATAAATGCATACATTTTATTCTAGTGGGAAATCATCCACAGATGAAAGTAAATGCTTTCCTTCACACACAGGAAAAAACAGTGTCCCTATTTGGAAGGATTTGACCCAATGGACATCAGTTTCTCTTTTTCCAGCACAGTTAATGAGTTAGGCAGCATCATCCATACTTTGAACAAAAGAAGTCAAGTATTATCAGCAACTCCTGAAACATCGGTTGAAGCTATAAGAAAAAAAAGTCACTATAAAAGCTGACTGGCATAGGATCAACATTCACGACCTTGGCCTCTTCAGCACAATGCTCTACTGAACTAAGATACTAAGTAAAAATAGAGTAGTTGAGGTACCCAAGGCTTTATAAAATGAGACACTGTAAGAGAGTGATGTAAACAACCAAGATAGGAAAGTGCTGAGGTATGGAGCATTCAGAAGACAGGTGCTGCAATATACAATGCTCCTACAGTTTTAATGTTTCAAAGTAAACTCTCTTCAAACTACAAAATAGGACAGAGAGGCTTAAAACCACAGTCTCATTACTAATACCAAACAGGTCTATTTCAAATATTATCCCTGGGCCTCTGACAGATTTGCCTCAGGACTGCTCTGGAATGATGATTTACAGAAACGAAAAGGTATTTATTTTCTGAGTTAAAATGTCATTCAGATGATCTATTTTTGCCACCAGTGCTATGGTTACCTCTTCAAAAACCAAAATGATGACTGTGTCATTTTATAACAGCTATCCATTCTATAACCATCAGATGGTCATCTCAGAGATCTCACTCAATACTAACCTGGTTTAAGCCAAAGTTTAAAAGGAAAACAATCCTAAACCATCAAATACTGCTTCTACGACTGCATTACAAGACATATGGAATAGAGGTATTGTATCATGATATTACTAAATTAAATATAGAGCCTTTATATTGTATTGCCCTGGGAAATTATTTGTTAAATGAAGACCTATAAGGATGTGAATGACATTTATACACATGTATACAAAATATATAGATAATGAAAATATATATTTAATTTGGAATTTGGTTTTACTATTCCCTACATGTTCCTAAATATACATAACATTTAACACTGAATCATGTTAAGTTTTGATAAATTTCAATTTTAAACATGTCCACATTTTAAAAATTTAAACGAAAAATTTTATGAAGCAAAATTTTACTGTATGTAATTCAGAGAAGTTCAAAACATAACATCATAAAAATAATGTATGAGTCTTATTTTCAGATTAATTAGGATCAACTTTGTACAGCCCCCTATACCTCCCCTGCACAATGACTAACGCACAGACAGTGCTCAACTAACAATACTGAATTCATGAGCAAATAAATGCAGAGGATGGACAGCAGACTGCACCAGCTCCACATTCCAAGCTTCATCTCCCAAGTGAAATCTCCCCTACTTTGGGCATATCTTCTTAAAGTTAGATGTGGTCATAACAACAGATCCCTACCCAAAGGGTGGCATCCAGAAGTAAGGATGTTTCATATCTGAATTGCTTAAAACAAACTAGAAACCAAACAACTCTCTATTCATTGACAATCCACACACTTCTTCTTTTTAGACTGAAAACTCTCATGGCAAAAGGGCTTATCATTCTTCTAAAGTGCAGAGCTACTTTTCATTCTGACAGGTAAAGTTTTTATTTGGAATTACAGAAAGAAAACTAGAAGGAAGCTCTTCCGTCTTTGACGCAGTTCCATGGTTAGAAGCGACTGTGCATCTAGGAACCATGTCTAGGACCTGACCGCTAAACGATGCTTATTGTTGCAGTTGTACCATGAGGTAGCATTAGTCCCTGCAGACCCTTCTGTGCACAGCACATATTTACAAGTCATCTCTGGGTGTATGCAGGAACATGGTATACAGCTACTGTTTACTTTGCTTCCACAGCATAGTTGGGACTCTGATGAGAATAAAGAATATCTCTATGAGCTACTGGTTAAGAGAAATATATTTTACTTTGTTTTTGTAATAATTGTATATTTCAATGAGCTCTGTACTACAAATAAACGCAAACGGTGGTCAAACCTCTATCAAACATTAAAGTAAAAAAAAACTCCTGTCCTCTACACTAATTTTCTGAACTGTATCATTAAAAATGCAAATAAATATGCATATACATTTTCTATCAATAACTCTGATAATTTACAATAATTACATAAGCATGCCTTCCTGATGAAGATAACTTTTAATAATCTTATGTAAAAACATTAAAATAGGATATATTATAGTTATTCTACCTTCCATATTGAATATGATATATTTGGATTTTCACAAATAGAGGTAACTGGCCAACTTAAACATGATTTCTTTTCAGAGACAGTTTCACTTTCATTTTCATTTAGAACTAAAATATAAGGTGAAGCCCAAAGATAAGGAGGGAAGGAATCCTTGCCATGCACGTCTGAGTCAGCCCCCCTAGGTTACTAAAAAGTGATGCATTGTTTTTCCCACCTCTTTTAAACAGAATTCTGTGGTCTCAAGTATTACAGGAGAGGAAAATGTGCCTAAGGGGCTATGACTTACAATTATTCTGTTTCACGCCGATTAGCATAAACGATCACGATAGAAAATTATATGCAAATCCTGGAAGGGTCAATAAAAGATATCGATCCACAGCAGCAACTAAGGGAGGAAAATTGCTTATAGTCTATGCTTCAAGCTTCCTATCTTGGTAGAGGATCTTTTAACCTGAAAATAATTCTGTGTATAAAGCATTCTTGTTGTCGCATGAATTATCTTTCACAAGTCAAATCTCAGCACTTTGTTCTACTCCAGTCTATCAGGCTGAGTTTGTACCCAGATTAACACACACAGAAGCATTTATATGGAAACTGCAAAGCCAAAAGGAATGCTCCTCTCCATTACAAACTATCAGAAGATGCTGTTGTGATAGGCAAGTAGCATAACATTTAAAAGCATTTGTAGCACACCCTCTTCCAGAAAACAAAACAAAACAAAAAACTCTCCAAAATGCAAGGTTGAAGAAGGTAGGTAAGGTAATGAGAAGAAATGGCTTGTTTTATCCAAAAGGGTTAGGATAAATTTTGCTTGCCACTCCTCTTTCTTGGAGCATACTTAGATCTTGATTATTAAGACACAACAAACACTAGGGCAAAAAACCTACTTTAAGACTAGCAGATGAGAAATGCTTTATCATTATTATGCTTTAACTTTTTCTTATTTCAGAGATTTTGCTTTCCACCTGGGCAATACAATTCAAGCACTATATGTAGGTAGGTGTGGTACATGATCTTTATACATTAATAGTCACGCTTAATTAGAGAAAAGCACGCAGTTAGGACAAAGGGATGGGGAGATGCCGAGAGATACAGGCTCCTTTACTCTAAATAAAGGACACAACTTACTATACATGGAGCAGGGGCACAGTCATTCCCACAAGCCCTGGCCTTTGGGTCCCTCCAAAGGCAAATGATCAGGGTGACAAGTGCCTCTACTACTCTCATGTTGTCCTTGTTTGTTTTAATATATTGCACTCTTGAGCCTTCCTACCCATGTGCCAGGTAAAAGTCACTGATGAAAACCCAGCACATTTCTGACTGTCTACTTCCTGGCCAAGTAAATCAAAGGTTACTTTTCTGACATAACATCACCTTAATTACACCAAGCACCAGAGTCAGCGTTATGACAAACTCCAGAGGGCATGTGGGTCAGCCTTTCTCTACACTGCTATGGTGCCTAAGCTGCCAGAGGGCTTTTATTCTAGCTCTTTCTAATCTGGGGTCCATGGATGTTTAAGAGGTCTTTGAACAGAATTCACTGGGTCCATGAACTTGAATTATTTTTTTGAAAATTTTATTTTCACTAACCACAAAGCTCACTGAAACTTAATCTCCACTGTGACAATGTTAAGAGGGTGGAAAATCCTATTATGATAATTGAAAGGTGTGGCCTTTAAGAGGTGATTAGATTGTGAGGACCATGACCGAGTGCGTGGATTAATCCACTGATGGCTTAATGGTGGTCATGGGCATGGTGATGATGGTTTTATAAGAAGGAATGAGAAGCTTAGGTCTCTCTCACTCAAGCCATCTGCCATTTGACATCCTGAGTTGCTCTGAAGAGTCAACATCCACCAATAAGGCCCTCACCAGATGTGTTTGCTGGAGTTTGGATTTCCCAGCCTCCAAAACTGTAAGAAATAAATTTTGTATTCTTATAAATTACCCAGTTTCAGGTATTTTGTTATAGGCAAAAGAAACTAATACATGCAGGATTTAAAGATTTCTAGAGATTGATTGCACATCGATATGAATGTACACTACTGAAATGTACACTTAAAATGGCTAAGATGGTAAATTTTATGTTATGTATACACAATTTTTTTTTTTTTAAAATCCTGAAAAATAAATAAATAAATAAAAGGCTTGAATGGAATGGAGAAGAGATAAACCAATGATCAGGCAAAAATAAAAATTGAGTGCAGAATATGAATAAGTTAAGCAGGCATATTTATCCTACATTTGCCAGTCTTCCAGATACTCAAAATATCACCAGTCATTAATTATATCACCAGCCTGCCCCCCACTGAAAAGTTTGTAAATAACAAGAATAAAAATACTATTAAAATAAAGCTATTTGGGTTAGAAGGATCTGTTCTCAGTCCTCCAGCATCTTTACTCCAGTCCATATAAAGGAGATGCATTTGGCTATGTCTGAATAATAGGGCCCAAATCCATGGAAAACCTTTCTAACTTTGATTCTATATAAGTCACCCAGATCTATAAGGTCTTGAAGTGATAGGGATCCAGAAACCCTAACTTCATTGCTCACAAAGTCCTTTTCAGCTGCTACAACGTGGAATGACCAAAGTGTGGTCATGTGCTACCAAGTAACGGTTGGTTTCTCACAGATTCTCCTAAAAAATGTCTAAGTCAAGGCACTCAGCTCTAGTTTGTTAGAAAAGATGAGGAATATTATCTGAAAGCCAAATCTAGCATGCAGAAAGTTTTTCTTATTCCTTTATCACTCTCTCTCTCTCCAGAAACTGAAGTCATGGCTTTGAGTCTGGATTGATGCTAACCTGCAAAATAATGTACATAGAATGGAACATATAACTTAGAATAATCATCAATCATTAATTATTGAACAGTTTTTGTAGGTCCAACCCTATTGCCAAAAACATCAATTTTTACATGAATAGATGATTTTATATTTTTAAAGTACAATATCATTAAAATTTGTATTCTTAACATAAAGAGAATAATCATCAATCATAATTCTTCAGTATATCTGTTGAGCCTTCCTGTTGTCTAGAATCCTCAGTCTTCACAGGATACTCCTAATAGAACACGGTTCTTGCTCTATTCAGCTTAGACTTTACAAACTTTGCATGCCATCTTATAAGATGTCATTTAAGTAACTCTATGTGTTCATCAGTAACATAATTGTACCAAAAGGTAGATATGGCTATTTATCACTGGTAATTTATGAGTCTGCCAAATACTAGGACATGCAGGGAGGGAAAATATCAAACAAAAAAGCTATTGTTGCCAAGGTCACAGCATGTTGGCTCAATCTTATTTCACACACATAAATCAGATCAATTAAAGAAGGAAATGGATTATACATTAGACAAACAGTTTCAAACCTTGATAAAAGCAGACCTTGGAGTGTGCATTAACATCAATTTGCATTTAGTAATGTTTCATGTTTGAACATTAAATGTGTAGAGGGAAAAAAGCAAATAAAAAAATATCCAACTGCTTTCTTAAAATATTGATGACAGTTCAGTAAAAGTTCAGAGCAGTAATAAAACTCCAGGAGTTATTTGCCCCTATACAATATTTTTTTAGCCAATACCTTGCCCCTGCTGCCCACCTCCCTCTGTTTCCTAAGTTACACATGAGGGATTTTTATTCTTTTAGAAGCATTTCATCCTAAAGCATAAGCAGTGTTCATTCCAGACTTGAATTTGGCAATGATGCACCCTACTGTCATTTTTTTTGCTAGAGAAAATATGGAACACCAGACCGCCAATCTAGCAATAATGTTTCATGCAATATGAGAGTTGCAAACTTGGAAAGAACCTCAAGTAGACATAAAAGATACTTGGCATTATGTACTAAGATCCATAAACATGTTCACGTCACTTTGGCCTAGAAATTTCTTTTCTGGGAATTTATCCTAAGGAAATGGTCCAAAAGATAGAAAAAGCTATATGCACAAATATGATCACTATGGAGTGCTTCCATTCAATAAACCTTTATTAAGTGTCTATTATGTGCCAGACACTATGCTGGCATAAAGTCTGTGCCTCAAGACACTCACAATCAGCTGGAAATTCAGATAAGTATACATGCAATTACACCATGTTGGGATAAATGCTAACAGAGGATTGTACAGAAGCAATAGAAACATTAAAATTTGCTGGAAGACAGAGACAGAGAAAGAGAGTCATGGAAGGCTTTTCAAAATTTCTTCACAATATTTTTTTTAAGACACAAGTAATATTAAAACATTGAACAAATCCTTTTATTATTCTGAAAAACTATTCCTCAATACATTTTTTTAAAATAAAAAACATCAAGCAAGCATCAGTGCCCTTAGCAGCCCTTGCTTGGAGTCCCTCGTCTTTCTCTCCACTGAGAGTGGGAGTTGGGAGTGTAGTATCAGTCACAAAGCCCTCATCTGGCACATTCTACCACAGTCTATTCCCAGTCTTAGTTTTCTACTAGGCACCAGGGTGTCCTTAAGCAAAATTGCTAAGGAACTTTGAGTTCACTTTGCTTAAAAAACAAAACAAAATAAACACACAAAAAAATCTTATCGCTCCTTTGAGAACTTTTTCTTTCAAATGGTCCAGAGTCACTTCAGAAATTCCTGCTTTAAGATTTCAGAAGGTCCTTTGCTAAATATGGTATCTGTAATTTGTAATAATTTTTTAGTGTATTTGCAAATGAGAAAATTCCAGTTTTAGAGGTTAAGTTTGGAAGCTTTTCGAGAAGTATGTATTGCACACACCTACTAATATAGTGAGAAATAACCCAATCCAAACTAAATTGGGACATGCAGTCTACATAGCATGCCTGTATTTACACTTGGGTTAGAGAAAATTCTATTCCTATAATATGCACAACACCCATTTCAAGTTAGGACATGCTACATATCAGAGTGTGGAAGCCATGGAGATGCGTTTTTCAACATGTTCTGTCCTGTACCATGGCTCAAAGCTTTGGCCATACTCCAGAAGTGGGGTGGGGCTTTAGAAGGGTTATTAAAGAAGGCCATACCTAAACTTTCTTTCTTGAAAGAGTGCCCGAAGAGAAAGACTAAACTTGGAATAATCAATGGGAAGAAGGTAAAATTAACATTTATTGAGTGCCTATATTTGATAGGTATTGCTTTAGGTGAGCGGTTAACAAAGTTTTTCTGTAAAGGACCCAATAGTAAATATTTTTGGCTTTGCAGGCCAGAGTCTCTGTTGCAACTACTCAATTCTGCCACTGTAGCAGAGCAGCCATAGACAATCCCTAAGTGATCAGTGTGGTTGTGTTCTAATAAAGCTCAATGTGTAAAAACAGGTGGTGGGCCAGATTGGGCCTGCAGACCACAGTTTGCCTACCCCTGCCTTAAGTGCTTCACAATCTATTTTATTTAAGGCACAAAAAAGGTTTGCTGGTTATTTTCCCTACTTAAAGATGATGAAACCAAGTATCAGAGGTGCTATGGTTTGAAATGTGTCCCCCAAAAGTTCACGTGCTGGGAACTTGGTTGCCACTGTGGCAGTGTTAGGAGGTAGACCCTTTTGGGGGCGATTGGGTCATGAGGGCTCATGATCCATTGGGTCACAAATGGATTATTGCCATTATCACAAGAATGGGTTAGTTATTGTGGAAGTTTGGCCCCCTTTTCCTTTCTGTCTTGCACGCTCTTGCCCTCTTCTCTCATCTTTCCATCTTCTCCCATGGGATGACCCATGCCCGATGCTGGCACCATGCTCCTGGAATTCCCTACCTCTAGAACTGTGAGAAATAAATTTCTTTCTTTATAAATTACCCCACCTTGGGTATCCTAGTATGGCAGCAGAAAATGGATTAAGATAAGAGGTAGGGTAACCTACCAAGGTCACATGTCTAGGCTGATGTAGAGTCAGTATTCCAACAAAGGTCTGTCCAAATTCAAAGTCTGAACTCTTTTTACTATATGAGAATGACCTCTTAGGTTGAATACAGATGAAGAAGAGGGGTCAATCTGAGTGAAAGAAAAGATGCCAAATCTAAATCCTTCCTTCTCGGTTAACATTAGCCAATCTAGGCCCAACTATCGCAAAATACAGAGGATATCAAAAACGCTGGTAAACAAGGCTACGGATGAAACACTCTTCCCAAGAAAAGCTTCTGGAATATTCAGTACTAAATTCCTTCATAGCATAAGTGGAGAGGAACCAAATTATGTATCAAAATGTGTCAGCTTATGGCAAAGCTACAATGTGGTAATCCTCCTAGAATTCCACAACTAAGAGAATTTTGTAAAACAACCCCATTGATATTCACATATTCAGTAAAAAACATTCATTCCATACCCATATAGTACACTATCTAAGTGGTTAGAAAAAAGATACAGCACTTATCCTTTAGGAACTTTCGAAAGAACTGGGTGGCAAGACAGATACTAAAACAGTTAATTCCCTGCTGATCTGAGTTGCCACTTGGGGCAAAAAGAAACTGTGGAGATGATATGCACAGTACAGTGCCCAAAACTTGAGGAAGAGTAGGAAATAAAATGAGCGTACTCCTCCTAGGTTCTCACTTTTTTCCCCTTGAGAGATTAAAGATTCTACTTCCACCATGGTTGTCCTAATTTGGAACCTGAAGACAAGGTTCCAAGTCAATCTACATTGCTTGAAACTCTGGTACCAAAACATTAATTTCCTCTTCTTACAATGAGGATGGTTATGACTAGACGTTTCTGAAAGTCTCTTCCAGGTTTTGCCTCTATGAATCAGATTTTTAACATATAATTCTGTATTCCCAACTTTCAAAATAAGCAATATCCTGGATGAAACTTAAATGTCCATATAATTTTAATCCATGACATAGGGTTCTGTAAATCTTTATAGTAAAAACAGTCTCAATTATTAAAACTATTTCCCTAAAAAAGCAGAATCACTTACAGAGTTGTACAATTTATTTCTGAAAATTAAATGATTATTTTCCCCAAAGGACAGAGGAGAAAGGAAGATGTGCAGCAGATGGATTCATTGTTCCCCCATGGAGAAAAAACATTTCTACACCTTGCAAAAATATATTAATTGGTCTGCCATCTGGCAAGCCTGCTCACATACATAAGGGATAAAGTTTAGATCTTGAGGTTTAACATTTAAGCCTGTGGGGAAATGGTAATTGGAATCTTTCTGAGTTAGCTTTAGTATTTTTAAAGGGAGCATTTCAAGAGAATTCTGGACACAGGTGGAGAACAACCTAAAATGTGAGACCATCCACAGTGACATCACTACTGTCACTGTGCTGAGCTTCACTTCACACCAGGAAGTTGGCTGTGGACAAGCCCACAACAGGCATGGCCCACAGCAGCTTTCAGAGCCCAGTTTCGAATGTTGCCCCATGACTTTACCATTACCCCTGAACTTATCATTGCAAAGCTTGGTAACTGAAAGAATCTCTAATGGAAAAAAGCAGATCAAAAAACAGGAGGTACAATAAAATATGAGCTTTGTGGTACATATGTATACACATGTATGTACATATGCACACAGAAAAGAAAAAAACTGCCAGTTATTAATAGTAGTTATATCAGGGTACGAGAATTTGGAATAATTATTTTCTTTACAGTTGTTTATATTTTCCTTACTCTTTGTCTTAAGTATGTGTTGGTTTAAAATTTATTCTAAAGACTATATTATTTCCACTAAAATTAAAATATAATAAAAAGAGTGGAAGGACTTGATGAATTACTTTACAAAGCCCATAAGGTACCTTGAAGTTATCTTCTGTAAAATGTGTATTTTGTTCAATCTTCACTTGTACAGAAAAACTCCAAGATTCCTTCTACATCATCATACTTATTTTCCAACAATCATAATCTCTCTCTTACACTATATACCTTCCAAATCTTCCACCTCATGGCTTTGTTTCTTTCCCCAATAAACAACACCCAATTATATTTAACCATTTCCTCCTAGTCAAATTTGTTTATCTGGTTTCTTACAACTCCTTCATCTACATAGCCACAAAGGGCCTATTATACATTAATCAGGGACTGCACAATTTAGTGGATGCTTTTCTTTCAAATATCTCACTCTGATGCATTTTCCTGGTACTTCACTTGGCCTTATCAACCACGTAATTAAACTATGTGTTAATCATTTCCTCACAAAAATGGTTTTTAAAGAGGATGACACAATGTACCATGGGATCCTGGATGGGATCCTGGGACAGAAAAGGACATTAGGGAAAAACTGGGACATTTAATAAAATGTGGAGTTTAACTTAAACAATGGGGGTGAGGGACAAAACAAAATATCTCATTCTAATCCTATATTAGCATTATCAAACTATTAAAAAATATTTAAAACTTTGTGAGGTAATAGAAACATTTTATATCTTACTTATGCTGTTAGCTATGACTGTATTTAGTTAGAACTCACTGAACTGCACACCTAAAAAGAATTATTTTACTGTGTGTGAACTGTATCTCAATAAACCTGACTTTAGAAAAACAAAAGCAGACATTGTTGCCTGGACTTCCTTTATCCAGAGTGAATAAATACAAGTGGTAACTCCTTTGTTAGTAGGAATCTGACATCTTGAGCCTAAATTAGTAGTCACAAAAATCACCTCCTTCAACATTTAAAAAAGTCCCCAAAGGGAAGACTTCTTTCATTCTGTCCTTAGGAAGGGGCAGCCATTACTCAAAAACAGCTCACATATTTTAGCACTGAAAGCTAAGAGAGAGACAGTGAAGGCTTTTCTGTAGTTTAGAGAATTCTGGACACAATATTTGAGTCTTTTACATGTTGTAGATTATTTATAGTTTATTCTCATACAATTGTTTTATGCATTAAAAAGGAGTTACTTCTTAGTTCTCTAAATACAGTGATTTTCCCAAAGGAAAAGATGTATTTAAGTGAGTGCCACCAAGATATCTCCTTAAAAAGTCATTATTAGCATACTCAAGAAGAATTAATATATTTTTAAAAGGGGAAGAAGTAAGTCATCTCTAAAGTCTCCTAACAGATCTCTTCTGGCATTCCCACTGCACTGCTATGTAATATGTAAGAACTTTTGTCCCTCTATGAAATGAACTGTATACACTATTACAGGAGATTTTGAGATGTGTGCATAATGTATACACTCATGTGAATGCATAGGATGTTATAATACATAGAGGGAAATCTCAGAAAAATAAGCCTGGGTGAGGTGGGGTAGTGTTCATTCAAAAGGCCTATAAGACAGCAGCTGTTCAGAGCTACACCGTAAGTAAAGCTTCAATTTAAAAGCACAAGCGCACTCAAACACCATTATAAACTGTGATATTTCAAGATGAGGAAATTACAGCAGAACACATATACAATTTCCATTAATGGGAAAGATAATCAGCAGGGGGCAATTTTAAAACAAAGTAAAACCTACTTCTATTTTTCACTCTCTTTCCTCAGACAGCAGGTGGCATTTCTATGGCAAAGATCAAAATTATCAGAGCTCTCTATTCCACAAATATCTCTTGAATTGCCAAGAGGCTGCTATTCTATAAAATTAAGATAGTAACATCTTATTTTACAAATATTATTTTCAATAATTAAAATATTGTTGGAGCTATAAAATGTTATTTTCAAATATAAAAATATTGTTGGGCAGGACAGTAAAGTTTTTATCCAGATTCACCACTTACTACTGGAGATTTAAAGTTAGGTAAGTAATTTCTCTAAGCATCAATTTTTTTTTTTTTCATTCACATGATAAATAGAGTAACATATCCTTCACTGAGTTGTTGTGAAGATTAAACGAGACAATATATACCAGACTGCGTCAACTGATATTCTCCCTCTCTCTCCTCCTTGGCTGATGTTGGTAGATCTTCTACCAGTTACTGTTATGTTACTATAATTATTGGTCTACATTACTTTCTAACCTCACTGGATTGAGCTACTTGAAGAATCACGCCATATGTGTCTTTGTCTCCTAGGTAACAATCATAGCCTTGATCACACAAAAGGTACTCAATAAATATTTGGTACATAAATGAAGAAATGAGGTGATGTGACAAATCCTTGGACCCTGTTCACAGAAGTCAAACTTAGTCAAACCACGTTATTATGTTGTCAGGTTTCAGAAGGTGATTCAGGCTCATCCACAAGCTCCCAAAGCAGTAAAAGGGTCACATACAGATGCTTGACTCATAAATAACTCCAAGTATTTTTAAATGTAATTAACTTCCCATGTTTCAGAGGTTAATCCTCCAGCTCTTGGTTTCTCTCTCTCTCTCTCTCTCTCTTTTTTTTTTTTTTTGGTCCAGTTTATAATTATTTGACTCCTCTTTAGTGTTTCTAAGGCAGCCAAAGAAGAGGAATTGAAAGAGGAGCTGTATAGCCCTCAGGACTGGGGTACCCCTTCCCGATCCAATCCCTAAGACATCTTAAGAAATTTAGTCTATGACTAGAAGGCAAAAACAAAACAAAGCAAAGCAAAAACAAAATCACTTTAGTCTAATAGGCCTTAACATACAGTTTAAGATGTATACACACCTGGGACTTCCCAGCGACATCCAAAAATGTTGGGCCATGAATGCCCTCCAAACATGTTAGTTTCTCTATTAAATATATTTGAAATCAAACCTGTTAAGTGGCTGAAGGAACGGCTACATGCCACTGCCTGCTGGACACACCTATAAGAACAGAAGGTTTGCAAGCGGAGGTTGTTTCTTCAGCTCCAGGCTGGGCATGCCTCTTCCATGGGAACTAAAGAACTGGCTTAAAACAAGAACTATAATCTTTCTTGAACAATAGGGTATGACGAGCTTCCTTAATGCCAAAATAAGTGCTTAGAGTTGACTTCTGCTAACTGAAAGAAAGTGTGAAGGGCATATATATATTTACGCTGGCTTGAGTACAACATTTCTGAATATGTTTATCATTGCCAAGAGTCAGAACCCTTTTCTCTCATGGATTTTCATACTAGGTCCCATTCCAAGGAATGTTTGTATGTCCTAAGAAAAAGTTGCATCATATTAATACCTAACCAGTTCAATATCTGTAACTTTTGACCCCAAAAATCACCCTACGTCTGATGTGAGAAGGCAGTCTAATTTTAAGGTTGAATCTCAAAAGGTGAAGAAAATCACAATTGCTGTTGTTTAAAGAACTTCCTTTAAGAAGACATCAAATAATAAATAATCAATCACAACATCAAGGAAACATAAAGTCTACCTGCCAAGAGTGCATCTTGGCAATGACTGCGCTGGTAAAACGGCATCAAAACCATGAAGATCCAAGAACTGGACTCAAGAGAGCAGGTCTCTGATCTTGAACCTGGATTCCTATGTTAAGAAAACCAGTACTGATTTTTCAGCTTAAAAATCCTTGACCTCAAAGGCTAACTTATCTGAACTTAATGAGAAGACATCTCCTGAGAAAGAATGCTACATATACACTTTACAAGCACACAGTAAAAATATGGCAACTTTTATTCCTTATTAAATCCATGGTCCAAATATCTAAACCCAGACATCAAATCCCAAAACTACAGGAAACTATGATTCATAAAGATACAAGCTTACTTCACAGAATTCACAAAAAGAACTACTAACCTAAAGCACTCCAACCTATCCCACACTCCACCTGTCCTGCCACTGGCCATTGTGACCATTTGAGATCAAAGATAAGAAATCTTTTTGCGTAGGGACCTATCATTTAAGAAAATGCAGTTTCATAATCATCCATTCAACTTGTCAAGGCAGGTGATGTACCTGTCAGTAATTTTGCCACCCGGCTGCCCTTTGGAGTAGTTGAGCAAGCCTAGGCTAATTTTACAATGAACCAGTTTTGGAGGTAGCAAATTATTTGTGTTTATCTGAATGGGTACTAGGATAGAGAATACCAAGTGGATAAAATTAATCCTCACGTGGAAAAATCTATCTGACATATCAATGTTTAGTGTCCGATCTAGATAATCTATTTGGAAAAGTCTTTGATTTTTCTATCAAAAGTCTTGAGATTAGACAAGTGAAAGTAACATTTTCACAGGATTTATATCTCAAGCTCCAAAATCAACAAGGCATCCAAATCAGACTTAAGAAAAAACATTACATAATAGCTACTTAATAGCTATTGTTTTACAGTAACAAAGGGTTCTTTTACCATATTTCCTAGAATGCTTTATTCAGCTGGCAGTTTTTCCCATGACAAACATACTTTTTTTTCCTTCTTAACCCCTCCATACATCTGTAAAACACCTAATAATTATAATTTCCAATTTTAAAATAACTATTATATTGCATTTTAAAAGACATGAATGTGAAAGGGGCATAGATGATTTTTATGCAAGCTATGAGTTCAGGAATTTTCTTCAGATTTAGTAGCTGAAAAATCTGGCAGTGGTTAGCTAATATTCTAGTAGTGACTCTTCAGGAAGAAATGCAGTAAGGTCTGAGATATAAACATACACTGTAATGTTTAAAATTAGATAGAATAAAGCATAGCAAAGACAGCTTCAACAGTCATATGGCAAAATGGGCTTGGTGAGCCCATCAGTTTTCTATACTCTAATTTTATGACCCTAGGAGAGAGACCTCAGAGCAAGTTTCACTAATCTTCATGGGATCTGCCAGTTCCTCATTCCCTCCACTCCAGTGATTCACTCAGAACATTACATCGCTAATACATTAATTCCAAAAAATATCTGCAATTTGAACTTCCTTGTCAGTTTAGAAACTTTCCAGGGACATGGGGAGCTGGTTCTTGCCTTTGAAGAGCTAAAAACTTTCTTCAAGAACTTCAGAATACAAACGGTGGCTGGCCTACCACATACCAAGATAAGCATTTTGCCCATACTTTTGCCTGCAATTACAGTTTGCTAAGAGACTCCAAACTCTAACAAAATCAGAGTCACTGATAAATGTAAGACCACAAAGTCAGCTGAAGGTAGAAATTCTCAGCATTCTACAACAAAGTGACAGGTTGATAAGAGATGAGATAAACGTGAATGACTCCCTATTCTTCCTATCAATCTATTTTACCTTTAAGTGTTGATCAAAGCCTCAATTCTCTGCTAAGGTCTTTTTTCCTTAAAACAAAACAACATGATGTTTCAGTTAGATATTGGCATAATTACCTTCTCTAATAAGGATGTCCAATAGCTATTAGTGTAGCTAAAACTCCCACAGGTCCTCTTATTCTATTAACAAGGTTTAAAGCCAACATTTTCAGAATTTACAATCACGTTCATGATGAAACTTTCCTAATTTCCTGGCAGAGAAAGGAAAAGAAAATATGAAGTACTAGAACTACAAGTATTAATGACCAAGTGAACTTTTATTTAGAGATCTCTCTAGTTACAAATGAACCACATATCACAAAAACCAAATCTGCTACTGTATCACCAAGACTTGTACTGATCGAGATTGACTCTGCTTTTAATAGATGGTTTTAAGTACACCCTGGGCCTACATTCATCCAGGTAGCCCCAGGACCATTTTAATATCTTGGCTCTACTACTTAACTTTCAAAGGGATTACTCAGTTACCATGATGTCACTTTCAAATGACTAGGTTACATGTACTAAAGACAGTTCAGATTAAAATAGCTTGGTGCATGCTCATTCACACTAGAGACAGGTATGTATGAGGGATGAGGTTGGGGTCCAGGGCCTCCAGTCTTAGCCTAAGAGACCAGCTATTTCTATTTCAACCAATACAAGAAGCAATGTCCTGAGTTATTCAGATGGAGACCTATTCCAAGCTTCTCCATGAGCCATCTCCACAGAGAGATTCCAGTGATTCCTTGACCCTAACATCTGTCAGTTTTTAGCCCAGAAGGTTGATGATCTCTCTCTTGAAGCTTATGATTCCCCTGTTTTAAAGACATTATTTAGGGTTCTGATAACAGGATTTATGAGTAAAGAGAAGCAAGCAGAGCCATAAAGGAATATGATGTTCTACCCCTCACTGTGAACTTATCAATATACTGCCCCGCTACCCCCAGCCCAGCCTTGAAAGGTCAGACAGACAGACACACACACTCCTCATATTACTGTCCAATTACAGAAATGAATAGTCCATGACTCACCAGGGAATATATACTCCATATTCTAATGGCTTATTTTTAATGAACTTCTCTTAAAAATCTACTTTTTGCACCCTCACACATTTCTCTCCTCACCCCCTTATTCCTTCCCTCCCTTCCTCCCTCTTCCCTCACAAAAGACCTACGTATTCCAGAGGCAAAACAATCTGTAATCTCCTATTGTAAGCTTCACACTAGGGGCTAAAAGCAACATTCTCGAAATGTGCCTATCCCTGCTCACGTCCTTTGTATCTGGTAAGCTTTCATAGGGGACACTATGCCCAGTGTGTGAGAACAGGCTGCCAGGGTGTGGGACAGCCAGGCTCTGAATGGAAACCACTTAGGAGCTGCTGGGCGTGGGGTCTCGGCTTTCTGCTCCTCCTCCAGGAGTATCCTCACCAGCTTAGCGGATGTGAGGGCGGCTGCGGATAGCTTCGTGTAATGCTAGCACGTTACAGCGAACAGAGACGAGGGAAGTATCGAAGGGCCAACCCTGCAGTGATAGGCAAGCCTCCCCCACCCGCAGAAAACACAGTCGAGAGCACAAAGGAAGGCCAGGATGAACGGAAGCAGTTATGAAACAGGCCTGGGCCAGGCAGGGAGTGGGAGGAACTGGGCGCAGGGACTGCGGGAGGGGCAGAGCCGGCAGGTCAGGCGCGGAGGCGAGGTGCGCAGCAAGCGCAGCCAGGTTCCAGTCACCTGTGGGTGAGGCTGCAGGGGAAGGCTGGAGTCGCAGGGGCTCAGGACGTGGTGGCGCGTGGGAGCTAGAGATGCTCAGAGCCAGGGCTTTAACACAAGAGCAACTTGGACTGTGAACCTGTTAGAAGGGAGAGATACTCCTAAGGCTGTGGGAAGGACGTGAGCTACCAGAAAGGAGGTGAAAGGAAACCGTCATTGCCAAGCTGGGTGATGAAGCAGAGTGAGCAATAGTGAGTAAGGGGGTATGACTCAGGGCAGAGCTAGACACCTTGATGTGCTGCTGCTGCATTTAGCTACCCACCGAGAGTGGTGACCACCCATGGCCCTCCCTTCACTACTGTTTTCTGGTTGGTGACACCTCTACTCCCACCCCATCACTCTTGGGTGGCTGTTCACGCTGCAGTCACCGATGACCTCCCAGTTGCCACATACAACACACACCTTCACTTCTACCCTCTGTGGAGTGCCGGTGTGGACAGTTCTCCTCCTGGGATCTCTGGGCCACCACTCTCTTGGCTCCTTTCCTTCTTCTGAGACTCTCCCCTACCAAGTCTCCTTTCGTGTATCTAGCTGCATCTCTGCCCACTCCTTAAATGGGGCATCTGTAGCTCTCCCACGAATTAATGTAAGGTGTTACTCAGATGGTCTTAACTACAGCTCCCATGCCTATTATTTCTGGTCCAGCCTGCCTGAGTGCCCTGGACCTATCTAATCAACCCCCTGCCTAAGGGGCTCTTTCTCTTCTGCCTCAGAGCCTCTGATGTTTCCCAAGCCTGCCCCAAACTTTTCTCATAGCTCTTTCTCATCCCTTAAGTCTCCTCTTAAATATTACCCTCTTGGAAGACCTTCCCTGACCACATTATCTGAAGGAGTACCCATCCCCACCCCCACACAGTTATTCTCTCTTCTCAGCTCTTGCTTATAGCTTACAGAACACTAGTCACAATTTGGTAATCGACTTATTTAGATACTTGTTTATTGGTGAGGCCCAAGCACTGTCTGTCTTGTTCACCACTATGTCCCTTCCCCAGTGTGGGATACTCAGCATGGATATTGGCTGAATGAAGGAGTGAATGACTCTTGGTACTTGGCACACAATAATTCCTCCTTAAATGTGGATTTAACTGAGCTTTAGGGGATAAAAGGTGCACATACAAGTTCTGTGTCCTCCCATCCCCCCCCTCGCATACAGCCAGGTGGTTCCTCCCTCTCCCTGGTCCCCCAAGTCAAAAACCCCAGGGCCATCATGGACTCTTCCTCGGTACCTCAGAGCCAATGGCTCTCTGACTCTTATAAATTTTATATCCTCGCTACCTGTGAAAGGCTTCATCTCACATCTTTGCTGCCGCGTGCAAACTCTTTCAGATAGGCTACTGCAAGAACTTATTAATTGGCGTCTAGATCTCACCCCACTGCCAGACCCAAGCTTCCCAGTGCTGCTAGACATGCCTCTCCCCCTGAGGGTCGCGTGACCGAGCGGTCTAAGGCACTGGATTAAGACATGCCTCTCCCCCACAGGACAAAAGCTGAGCTCCCGTGAATGCCAGTCGCCTCAGCTCTTCTGCCCAGCCTCATCACCCACCACTCACCCCCACGAGTTAGCGATGATAATAAGAGAGTAATAGGATTTATTGAGAGTTTTTATGTGCCAGTTATTGCATAAAGCATTTCACACATGTGAACACATTTTAATCTTCACAATCCTATGAGTTAAGTAATTTATTTATCCCTATTTTATATATGGAGCAACTCAAGTCCAAACAAGTTAACTTACCCAATATCACAGAGTCAAGATTCTAACCCAGGTGAACTGGCTTCAGACCGTCCCTCCTAACTACCGTGCCATACTGCCTCTTCAGACTTTCTGCTTCAGCGATACTGAGTTATGCTTCTGGTTCTTTATGGTCCAGCAATGTTGAACTATATATGTGTAGTTCCTTGAGTGCTATGTTGCCAAGGCCACTGTGCCTCTGTGCACACCATGTCTTCTGCCACTTGGGAAGGCCCTGTCCCTTCTGTCTGATATAAACCAACCTATCTTTCAAAACCTCCTTAGGTGTTGCCTTTTGTATGTGGTGCCTCTTCTGGCTCCCTAAGACCAAAGACTCTCTTACCCATTGACCACTTCTATGGCTTATATGTACCTTATAAATCTTTCTCTATTGCCCTCATTTGCAATGATTCATTTGTTTGTCTTCATTAAAGGCATGCCTATGGCTTTCAGCTTTAAGTCACAGTGCCCAGGTACACTTAGCAACTGTGGATTTAACTGGGCTTTGGGTAAAAGGAGTGAGAACGGATTCGCTAACACCCAGAATGCCAGGGCAGGAAAGAAATCTATTCACAATACTTATATATTTATAACATACATTCATAAACAAAACAAAAACTCACCAAACACTACAGATGTTTCTGAAGGGAAGGTGCCGTGTGCATAAAAATTCAGTACATCCTGACAACTACAGCAGTTAGTGTCAGATCCCTGAATGTACCTGCTGTTCACAGCAACTGCACATTTCAGAGTAATCCGAATTCAGCAAAACAAAACAAAGACCCGGTAAACTACTTTTATCCCATGGCTTCTCAGAATTTTGGGTTCTTAGAAAAATGTATTTGGAAACTAGCTCAAAGTCATTAACTGAGTCACAAACTGCCCACTGGCAAAGATAAAGGTTTTATTGATTTAGGTGTTATCGAGGTTTGGAGATTACCATTCAGCTAAATGAAAACATGACAGATTTCTGAACACTAAGCTTGAAAATCTAGCATTTTCTAGCTTCTCAAGACTGCAGGTCAGCAAAACTAAAGGCACACCTCAAAACTGGGCGACAACATCCAGGATCAACTGCAGCCCTTCACTTTAGTGTGACAGAGAGGAGGTATGAGAGGAAGGGAAGCTTGATCACATCCCCCCAGAAGTTTTTAATCCAGTGGGAATAGAGAAGATGTTAGAAACACAAATGGTAACGTATGCAGGACAATTAATGTCCATTCTAATTGTGAGGGGATCCTCAGTCAATATCCACAGATCTATAAAATCTAAAGTCACTAAAACATGTGATTATCACTTCCATCTAAAACAACAAATTTTGGTTGAAAGAATCTGTCCATGAAGGCTAGATTTCTGTCCCACAAAGCAGCAGGTGAATGGCTGTAATGAAACTGCTTTCAGGAAATAAGGGAAGGGAAGGGCAGGGCAAAGCCAGTAATAAAAAAAAGAAAAACAAAACAACAACAACAAAAAAACATTTCCAATGGAACATGTGAGTTTTACAGCAAAACAGCAGACAAAAGTCCGTGTGCATCTAGACAACCCAAAGTCTGCCTCGGTCAAGACCAAAAAGAATGAAGGGCATAATATACCATCTTTGGAAGGTAGCACAAGTGACAGAGGCTTTCAGTTCCTCAGTACTGAGTAATCTTAAAGAATCTAGGCCTGAGAGTAAGTCTATAGGCTCCTTTCCCTGAGAACTCCAGTAGTTATAGGCCTGGGTAGGGCTCTGAGTTGGGAAAAAAAATCTTAAGTTTTCCTGTGAGAGGACAAAGTAACAAACCAGTCCCATGCTGAACTGGCAAGGCAAATGTGATGTAGCAAACCAAAAGGTGTCCATGATGACAATTTCTACCATAATAAAGAGTTAAGGTAAGAGTCTGAAGTCATTCAACCTCTCTTTTGTTTAAGCAGTACAAACATCCTATCCCTATAAGCTCTAAGATGCTCATTCACAGGCACAGAGCTGAATTTTACTCTTCGACAGAAGTAAGAAACTAGTATTAAAGAAAAGGTTAAGAGGAAGTCTAGGCTACAATGTTAATCAGAATAAGTAGCTGGGATAAAACATTCAAAGTGAACAAGCTGTCAGACAAGTCAGCAAGCGTGCAGGAAGGAAGCCAGGGTTGGCAGGAGAGATATTCCAAGGGCTAAGACATGTCTGACTAATGACAAGGGCAAGGCATCCTCACCTAGACACTGCGGACACCCTCATCGAGGCTCAGGAGAGGAAAGGACAACTTGGGAATGGAGATGTACTTTGGAAAAGAGAGATTTTTAGGGAACCTGATCAGCCAGGTGAGGAATGGGGTTAGACTTGGAGAAAGAGGATTCAGAGCAGTTAAGGGACATCCCAGAAGAAGAAGAGCCACAACATAAGCATATGCTTCATGTCCTTAGGGAAGGACAGAGAACCAGAATCAATCACTATATAATAGAATGCAACAGCCACATATACTGCCTGGAGAGAAGGACACCTGCCCTTCATCTTTCTGAATCTACATAATAAATATAAAGCGGTGCTGACTGACCCTTTGAGACAAACAATGACTAGATGCATGTAGAGACGATCCTCAGGATGCTTATTTCCAAACTCAGCAAATCCTGGAATTCCCCAGTAAGCAACAGGCTGTGAAAAACTCCACTCTTAGAAAGGAGGGAAGAAAATCCACCCCCTTCTCTATTTTGACTCCAAACTTAAGACATAAGACCTGGGGAGTGGAAATGGCCCTCCCACACTTTTCCATTTTGCTGGGAAGAACCCAGGTTACTTTAGAACCTTGGCTCTCTGCCAGTGTGATCCATCTCAATTGGAGTGTTCTGGCTGGATAGATATTGCCCTAAAAAGCCAGGGTCAGACTAGCCTGAGAATTCCTCAGGCATCTGACTCTCAATAATACTATCAACAAGTAGGTAAGGAAAGAAAGGCTCTAACCCCTTTTCAGGTTGAGACACACAGGTATGATGTCAGAGCATTCTTATCTCTCTAAGAACTGGCTCCAGGTAAGAGTAGAGGCTGAGCTGCAGCCAAGACACACCGCTCAGAAATATTTAAGGGCTCCTGTCAAACTGAAAAGGTAAGAAGTTATAGGATTTACTTCCACTGGGAGCAGTGGCTCTGTTCATATATAGCATGTATCTCTCTTTATTAGTCGTTTTGGAGGTTTGGTGCCTGGATGACACAGCTTGAATAAAAATGATCGATACCAAAAGAAAGTATCTCTGAACATATATGGCAGAATGAGAAAAGCATAGCCACATTATTTACAAGGTACAACATTAGAATTCTACATGGTTTAGTGGTTTCAACACCATTCAAATTGCATTAAAAGTATGACTTTAAAACTCACGAGATGTGCCTATCTCTCTCTCTCTCTCTCTCTCTCTCTCTCTCACACACACACACACGTGCAAATGACACATGTGTCTGTGTATGCAAATAGTATACGTGAGTCTTCCAGGATGCTTCTGAAATGTAATACCATGGAAAATTTCAAAAGGAAAAACAATATATTAAGTTTTCCGAAGTATTACATATCTGCAGTTATAATTCAAGAAGAAAGGTATAATCAAACAGAAAGAATCATTTTCTTGTGTTCTTTGAACACTACAGCATGGAGATCACAAAGCTCCAAATCTGATAGCCTGCATCCTGTTTATTTGACTGCACTGTTGCCTCATCTGTGTTCACATGTGCATGCAAGGCAAGTTTTGAAAAAAACAAAGAATCTATATTTACAAAACTTGGAGGGTGTGCCCTTCTAAAACCACAATAATGCCACTTTTCTGAGCTGGACACAAATGTGGAGAGAGAAGAAATGCCTCCTTTAAAAATCATATTCTCTCAACCTAAGTATCAGCGAACTAGCTCTGAGCTGTCTTTCACTTGTGGCATGGATTTCACCTTGACTTTAAAATTCTTCCCCCCCCCCTCACCTATTCAGTCAAATATATGTCACAAAATGAAAAGGCCAGTCCTGTATGGTAATAAATGCCAGCAAACAGGTAAAAAACCAAAATGGCAAAGTTATGCAGATCTGCCTTTTTAAGCAGCCAATATGAAATAGGCTAACTTGGGCTATCTTTGCATCATACATCTGCATCTTATTAAGGTCAAATATTTAATAGAGGGGAACACCTAGTAGACTGTACAAAGAGTACCAGAAGCCCTGATGCTTAAGTGAATGAAATGGATAAACATGATGAGATCAAAGGAGCAGACTTAGTATATGTGCTGCCGATAAGGAGCAGACTTAGACAAAGTATTTCCTCCCTCACCCCTTTTTCTCTCCCTGCCACGCACAGGGAAACACCTTATTATCCACATTTCAAACAGAGAACTCCGAGAAGCACATTCATCAGGATTACCAAAGAAACCCCAAGGACGATGGGATGGAATACCTGGAATAGTGCCCCCCTAGCAGGGCATAAACTTTTCAGACTGTCACCCAATAAACAAAACCCCAGCGACTCAGAGGCTCCTGGAAGTGAAAGCATTCCCTCTCCAGGCAAAGGATCCGCACGGTTTTACCTTTGTGTTCGCCGAAGCCTGTTCCCACTCCTCAAATGAGGCAAAGTAAAGTTTGAGAGCACAGTCCACAAATTGGGGTCAGACATATCCATTGGTTTCTGTCTTCAGTTCACTGCGGGTTCAAGGCCATAAGGCCAAAACAGGGAAAGAAAAAAGAAAAAAGAAAAAAACAAACAAACACAAAAACAGATCCCAATTATCTACTCACTCCCTCCAGAGAAAACGTGATGTGAACTGTGATCTCAAGAACAACTTGGAGCCTGTCTGAGAATTACCCGTCCCGTTCTGGCCTTTAATTAATCCACAGCCATCTCTCAAAGGTTCAGGAAACTTATTTCCTCTCGGGCTTGCCCTCTCCTAGTCAGCCCTGGCCAGCTATAAACAGTAATTACAAGAGTTTAGCCGTGTGCGTTCTGCTCAAAATGCTGTCTCTGTGGGATTCAGTCCAAGGTACTTTGTCATCTGTTTGGCAGATACCATTTGCAGCTCCTGCGGGGGGGGGACAGGGGAACGACTATTTTAAGTCTTTGGTTCCGGGAGGCTGTTGCTTATCAGCAAAACCATTCATATCCGAACATGCCCAGTGCTGAGTTTCCTCTTGGTATCTGCATACAAGGAAAAGAATTTGAATCGAAAAAGCTCTTCTTGCCCTCCCCTCCTGGAAAAAAATGGAAACTTAAAAGCACTTTTCGAAGACTGGCCTATTGGAGGACTTGAACCTGACACCTTTGTGCACACTCCCAGGGTCCAGGGGAAGGAGGGGGTCGGCGGGGCCACTGCCCACCCCGGCAGACACGCCCCCAGGGCCTCCCCGCCTGGTCGCGCCTGGGGAGCGGGGACTCATGGGAAAGCGAGCGGGGACACCGGTGAGCGGGCGCAGGGACACCGAGCACCCGCCGTCGCCGCTCCCCCTCTCAGAGCCCGAAATGGATCGGTCCCCCCAAATCAATCAATCCATCCAGCTGCTGCTCCGGAACACGCTGAAGGGCGTGCGGCGCACACCTGAAGGCTCATCTGTGATTCACCGCAGGATGGATCACAATTAAAACACTCCGAGGGAAGTCCCTAATGACTCTGTGCAGTGACGCTGCTTGTTGTACAGGAAAACCACGCAAACGGGAAGCCACACTCACCTGAAGCCTCAATAAACTAAATTTATGAGTTTACATCCACTTGATGAATTACTATAGTGCACACCTGTTTGGCTTCACCGACGGCAACGACGAAGCTAGGTAATGGTCAACCTCTACATGTAAAGATACTACCCGGCACTTGTTTAGCAAACACTAGGATTATTTTCCCTGCAAGTATGTTAGAGCTTGAAAGGAAGGAATGCGGGGGGAATGAATCAACGTTGTTGTTGTTCATTTTGAAGACAGGCACGGTATTTAAACAACTCCCCCAAACCACAAATGCTAGTGTAAAAGTATCTAAAGAAAATATAATAATGGTATAATACGGTAAGACATACTAAATTTAAAAAAAAAAAAAAAAAGCAAAAATAACCTCTATAAAATGGCTTAGTCCATCCAGAAAGTGTGAGAACAAATTCACTTACAAAAATAGAAGGATAAAGAGAAGGGGAGGTGTCAGTTGACAAGGGAGAGGGGGTAAACAAAGAGAAGTCTGCTGTGGGATCCTCTTGATCTAATTCTTGTGGCACACAGAAATATTTTCATGCCAAAGACTCTATCTAAGAGTTTCTGATGATCTTGTACAGGGCTTACTTATGCATTATCTCCTCACATTCTTATAGAGCCTCCACAGATCCTTGAAATCTGCAGAGGTAGACAAAGAAGGCATTATTTCCTCAATTTTACAGTTGAGAAACTGAAGCTCGGGGACATTAAGTGATGAAACCCACTTCACCAGATACTGAGGTACAATATTTTTGCCCCATACTAAGTCATGTCTTCTTTTTAAAAGTGCTTTTAAGTATTAAAAAAAGGTTTTTTAAAGGCTGACACGAAGACAGTCCCCAGGTTCTAGAGCAGGGTTCTCAACCTTGGCACATTTTAGGCTGGATAATTCTTTGTGTGGGGAGATTTCCAGTGTACTGGAGTACGTTTAGCAGCCTCCCTGACCTCTACCCACCAGATGCCAGTAGAGACGACAATCAAAAGTCTGCAGACATTGCCAAATGTCCCCTGGGGGCCAAACCACCCCTGGTTAGGAACCACTGCTCTAGATAAAGGCCCACTTTGAGAAAGGTGGTATAGAGCACTAGTTAAGGGCAAAAATCCTGGGTTTAAATTCTGTTAAACTGGGTTTAAACACTTACAGTGTGACCTTAAGAAAATCACTTAATCTCTGCCCATTTTTCCCAGCTGCAATATGGGGTCCATAATAGGCCCAACCCCTAGGAGACTGATGAGATGACCTATGTACACCCCTTCCTGCAGTGTCTAGCAAGCACTGCATATTCATGTTGGCAATATACAGAAGCTAAAAGAATACTATGCTGAGATACATAAGATAAGCAGAGGGCACCCACAACATGCTCTCAACTCTCTAGTGCCTTGACCATCTCTACCAAGGTGCTCATCACACTACATTATAATTGACTATTTACTGCTGTCTTCCCTATTAGTCTGTGAGTTCCTCCAGGCTAAAGCCACGTTTTACTGATCTCTGTATTTCCAGAACCTGACAGCTCCTAGTTTATAAGGGCATTTAATAAATGCTTTTTAAACAGACACTTCAGATGCCCAGGTATCTATTATTTCTCTTAAGATGCACTGAAATTATCATTATTAGCAGATCAATTGATTTTCTCAAAGAATCCTGAATTTGTAAGAATCCCACAAGGATGTTGTTAAATTCTAAACACTTTCTCTTATTGAGTCATTTTTATCTATATCGTATAACTGGAAAGATATTAGTGCCAATATTCCTCAGGTCTTAACATGGCTCTAAGAAATGTCACAACTAAACCCAAGGGAAACTCCCTTTGAGTCCCACCTCCCTACCCCAAAGCAAGCCCAGAGAATAACTGTGTGGGCTCACTTTTAGGTATCTGAGCTTAAGAGGGATAATTACATCTTACAGGCTGCCCAGAGAAGAGCAATCAAGACATTACTACCTTTGCTCTTTGCATTTTGAGAAATCTACCATGCACATTTTCAAAGGGATGGGTAAAGACATGAGTATTTTTAACTACATATACTTTAATAGTTTGTTTTTTTTTCTTTTTTCATTTAAATGGCTTGGGAGGATTTGGGTTGTGTCCAAACTGAAAAAATAAAAACAGGTAAGTGCATGAGGCACAGAAATGAATTAGTTAACATAGTGAAAGTGGCTGATACATTCCCACACTCATTTGAGATAAGAGTAGGTGTGACACTAAAGTGTAACTTGTCTTCTAACCTGTTTGACTTGATTTGGGAACCTATGATTCAGAAGGTAAAGCAGTGAGTAAACACAAGAATTAAAATTGTCAGAACTACTGACATTCTACAGACAAATAATTTTATGGGCAGAAACTAAAGTATAGTTTATTTGCAATTGCAGTCAAACTGACTACAGAACTAAGAGGGAATTGAGATTATTGGAAATTCTTAAGACTGTAGCTAGTCTAGGTCAATATACATATATTCAGCCAGATTTTCTACTTACTGCACAAAAATGAAGCCAACACAACAATTGACAAACTTTGTGATCCAGAGTGCTCATTCACTTAATCATGATGATAGTATTGGCCAGTGTTTTCATGAGAAAGGTAAAAGAAATTGAAAAGTAAGTTTGTCATTCTACTGAAATTTTACCATAGGAAGAAATGAGTACGAAATGGTCAAATCTTTACTGTTCACTCCCCTACTACATACAAAAAGAAAAAGAAAAAAAAAATGCTAGGTGCTTTTTACTTACTTAATTCTGTCTACTTCCCACCTGCTGTCCCATGCCCATTAAAGAAGGTGTTTTCCCCACCCCACAAAGAACAGTGTTAAAAGATAATATCTTCAGAGCCTTGTCTTGAATGGACACACTATGGAAAGACTAAGTTTTCCAGAACAGGTGTGAGGCCTGGGAAGCTGTCAGCTCCCTGTGCAGGATATTCTAGCTAGAGGCTGTGTCTGATGAGAACACACTAGGGAAGTGGGGGTGATACTGAGTTTCCGTAAGTATTCTACTGCATCCTGGCCTAGTCTAAGGATTCCACTATAAACTAACTTTGACCTCTTCCCACTCCCATCTTTAAAGCACCTAGAAGTAACTACTTCTCCCAAGCTGCCCACACGTGCAGATCTACTTTGGTCACCTTCTAAATGCAGTCTTGAGAGTTTAAGGCTAGGAGTGTGACTAGCAAACTGTCTGTCCTAAATGAACAGTCCTTGTAATCACTTGTGCATCCCAAGAAATAAATCTCAAAGACTGGGATGAAAGTGTGAAGAAAGTTGCACCAATGAGCAGCAAGTTGAAAGAAAGTTCTTCTAGTGTTATTAAAAAATGTGTGCTCACCATGCTAAAATATGGAGAGACATCAAAAGAAATTTGAAAATTAACTTGTAGGGATAGATCTGAATGCTGAAAACCAGGAGACAAATAATATTCAGGGTTGCATCATCCTAGGAATACTACCAAACAAATGTTTAAACAATATCACAAGATAAGGGAGATTCAGATTTCTAAAGTGAATGGATAAAACAAAGGAAACAAAATAAGAATTGATTTCTCTTTCCTGATAGGTTGAGCAGAGAACTACACAATCCCCAAGGGTGGGGTGAAGGATGAGGTCTAAGAGGGGAAAGGACAGGCTGAAGACTGGACGAAATGGGAAGAGAATGTAACATTTTCCTCAGGCATTCTCTGGATCCCAGGAAAACTGGAGGCTAAAAAAAGGTGGCAGATCCAATAACTTCACAAAATCTAAGAGAATGGATAAACATGAAAAATGAAGTGCTTTTCTCCCAAAGCAGTGACTCTTTCATTTGTATGATAGATAGTGGAGTAGAACAGGCATATGGCAGTGCAGCTCACAGGACTGGGGAAGGTGCAGAAACCTCCTTGCAAGCACACCCTAGCACTCTATTCCCTGACTTTCAAGCAGAGAAAGGTCCTTGGAGAAGGCCTACAGCTTAGTCCAACTGAGCTCTACCCCCTGGGAGAAGAGCTGGACATGATACCAGAAAAGGCATGGCATCCTTACAGGGCTGGAGGGGGTCATTCTATAGGAAGGACACTATTGGGGGGGATCCAGAGATGAGTGTGTCTCTCCACTCTAAAACAGCTGTCTGGAAGATTCATCGATAAACCATATGGAGGACCAGACTCTAACAGCGCTAACAATACAATTATGGAGCTGAGAGCAACACTCCTTCATCTGAGAGCTGAGAGCTGTATCTCCTTCTTAAATTCCTTAATACCACCATTAGGATGAATGTTAAGGGTGAAAGGGAAGGAGAGACAGAGAAAGGATTTGGGGGAGGCAGAGGGGAGGGTGAGGATGGATTTGCTCCAGATTAGAAGGATATGTTAGGGCTAGCAGCCTGATAATTTGAAGACTGGCTTCTATGTTTTTAAAAGCTTTTGCTGTCTATTCCTATTTGAGTTTTAGGGGCCAATAGTCCATGATTCCATTATCTATATGTGCTATACCTATCAGGAAGATCTATTGTCTCAGATCTCAGAAAACAAAGACCATGCATATGCAACTAATTGTGTGTGTATGCATATAACTAGTTAAGTATGAAATGCTAAATATTTTTTGATGATAACAGTGAACCCCAGTTACTATCCATTACATTAGACTCTCAATCTGAAGTTAACTTCAAGGACAGGTTTCTTGATCCAGAAGCTTGGATCTAAGGTACATCATTTCTCATACAGCTCCTGAGTATGAATTACAGTGCAATTATAAGAAGTGTCAATTTGGTTTAAGTGGGTCAGTGTGATTATATTTAGCCCTTTAGTAACTGACACCAAGACCTTTCTGTAATATAAGATTAAGGTTAATTTAACAGTTCCTTTTTCTTGAATATTTTTTCTAGGTCGGACACCTAAATTTACGGAAAATTATCTCATTAAAAGGAGAGGTTTTTTTTTTTTTTTTTTTTTTTGGTCTTTTTTCGTGACCGGCACTCAGTCAGTGAGCGCACCGGCCATTCCTATATAGGATCCGAACCTGCGGCCAGCGCTGCACTCTCCCGAGTGCACCACGGGCGCGGCCCAAAAGGAGAGTTTAAGAGTTTCCATCAAAGTACCATATAGGGAGCATATATAGACAGAGGCTCGGTAACAGAATTTTATTTCATTGTTAAGGTTGGTTCAGATTATTCCACAAATCAGAGGATAATATGTCAATGAGGACACAAAATTTTTCAGCCAAAGAGTTCTCAAGCAAGCTTCAGGACCTGTATCTATTGTTATATCACTTTATACCAACAAATATTTTAAAAGAAATATTAATTCATAGGAAAATAAATATGTCAGGCATGAAAAGTGTTCTCTCTGACTAGTTATTATAGAAATGCAATTAAAACATCAATCAGATGTCATTTTTACCCATTTAACTGGCAAAGATTAAAAAAGATAATACTCAATGTTGGTGAGGGCATGAGGAGATAAGCACTCTTTACTAACTTTCTAGAAAGCAATTTGGAGAATGAAAACACACACATATGTATGCACACATATGCACATACATATATGTATATGTAAACGTATCTTTATTCACATATACAAATACTCATATAATATACACAACATACACATATCTGTTTGAACTATAATTCCACATCCTGGAATGTACACAAATATTATCAAGTATGTGCACAAAGTTTTATGAATATGGAAATTAATCTCAGGATTCCTTATACTAGCACTATATTGGGGGAAAAAATACCCAAAAGTACAAGGCAAGGGCAGTCATTAATAAATCCTAAAACAGCCGTAAAATGGAATTTTAGAAAACCAATAATGAATAATAGATTATATTATGGTAGGCTGAAAATAGATTCCAAAGATATCCAGGTTCTTATCTCTGGAAACTGTGAACTTGTTGCCCTATACAGCAAGAGGAATTGGCGGATGTGATTAAAGATCTTGAGATGGAGAGTTTATTCTAGGTTATCAAGGTGGGCCCTAAAGGTAATCACAAGTGTCTCTATGAAAGTGGGGCAGAGGGAGGAGATTTGAAGGCAGCAGCCATGTGACACTGAAGCAAGATGCTATGCTGCAGATTTTGAAGGTGGAGGAACAGACCAAGAGCCAAGGAATGAAGCTCTAGCAGCTGTACAAGGCAAGGAAACCGATTCCACCTTCATGCTTGACTAAGGAGCTCAGTCCTGCTGACACCTCAATTCTAGCCCAGTGAAAGCGATTTCAGGCTCTGACCTTTAAAACTCAAAGAGAATAAACATATGTTATTTTAAGCCATTTAGTTTGTCAAAATTTGTTATAGTAGCCACAGGAAAGTAAAACAACGATGTTTTCAAAAAACATGTACTAAATGGGAAATGCTCCTGAAATAATGTAAAAAAAAGAGAAATCAGACAAAATAGAATTCTATGGTCCATATTGTTTAAAATATTATGTGATTGTACTTGAATAAAAAAATGAAAATAAACGAAGTATTTTTAGTAAACATATATGAGTGTAAGATTATCATTTATTTTATTCCTCTTTGTACTACTTATATTTTTTGTCTATATTATCTTTAATTCCAAAAAGTTTTTAATTTCCAGAAGCCACACATTTGACAGAATCTTGTTATCATGACCTAAAAATTCAAGTTCTTGAGAATTTGAGGATAATTTGAAGAGTTTACAAACTTAAGAAAGAACACAGACACTGTTCTGAATTATCCATAAAATTTGATTGATATTTTTTGACACATGAAATAAAATGCATATGTAAAAGCTCTATGAACCTTGGAAATAAATACTAAAATTGCTTTAAAAAAGAAGTTTTTCCTACTCCCAGGAATTTTATAATATAAAAATGAAAAATATCTCTGTTTTCTAGACATAAATCCTTACCTGCCTATGGCAACTGGGTATTTTCAAAGCTGACTGGGTTATAAATCCATACAGTGCTTTGTTTTTGGTTGAATGTATGCGTTGTTATTTGCAGATTGGTGAGGGTGTGCATTTATGTGAGTGGTTTTGAATTCCAGACCTGCTTCCTCCATTGTGTTTTACAGTGAAAGCTTTCTTCTTTCATTGCTCAGAAAAATCATGTATTCTTGAAAAGCAAGCTTATTTTTAGTATTATCCACATATATATATAATAAAAAATAATATTCTTCATTTTAGAGAATTAAATGGCCATAATTTGGGATTACTTCCCCCTCTCCCCAATACACAAACTTGTTATATTTCATGAGCCTAGATAATTCAGTTTTACTCTCTTTATTTAGCTCAACTGTGAAGACTGGAAGGTAAAGACTAAGTTTCTGGCGCCAAATGTAGAAATATTATTTGAAGCACTGTATTGTCTTACATGTTATAGAGGGCAACCATATTAAAGTTCATGGTGATCAAAAAACTTTCAAAAAAGCTATCCCAGTTAATAAGAACTATAACAACAACCGGTTAAGTCACCCAATATAGTTAGTGACAGATGGGTGACGGATGAATATTTATCAATGTGAAATAAGAATCTATATTAGTGGCTCCTAGGAAATGAAGTATATACAGAATTGTAAGGAATTCTAATAAAAGAAAAACAAGGCCAGATGACATGTACAGAGCAAAAATAGAAAATTGAAGAGAATAAAGCAAATCTCATTTTAAAATGGCAAAAAATATTAGTTTGGAAAATTGGAAAATGAAAGAAAAGTAAATTGGTTAAAAATGTTCACTGTATGTACAACAATAAAAGAACAACAGCTTTTCATGTTTTCTCCCCACTGCCCACACCCTGGTCATAGCTTCCATGATCTCTTGCCTGGATTAATGCAATGACCTTCCTGCCTCTCACTGCTCCTGCTACCAATGTGAAACCATGCTTCCAAAACTGCCCAGCTCTGATATGTGCACACCATCATATCGTTCTCCCATGAAACAAAGTTCAGTGGTTCTGCCACTGTTCTGCACAATATTTCTCCAACTATGGGTTCTGGCCTACCATCATTGAATCATCTGGAGTGCACTCAGAGATGCAGACTTTGGGGGTCTTCTCCACACCCATGACTCAGGAATTCTGGGAGTGGAGCCCAGGAATCTGCATTCTACCAAAATGTCCAGGTGATTCTTATGCTCATTAAGCATTGAGAGGCACTTCACAGGAAAATCAAAATCCCTTTAAATTGGACACTTTTTGATGCAGTCCCTTGTTTTCTCTCTTGCCTCTTCCCTTGATGTGTGCTCCCTCATGTTTGATGCTCCAATAATAGGAAAATATGTACTTGTCAGAAACACTGAATTACTTTAAGCTCCTCAGACGCAGTAAGCTCTGCTACACTTCATTGCCTCTGCACATCCTGTTCCCTGTCCCTAAAATTTCCACCTCCTCTTGCTTGGAAAACTTTGGCTCATCTTTCAAGTGCAAGGTATAAGGTTACCTCGCCAGCACAGTTTGCCTAACTTTCTCCTGCAGACATAGTGGGTTTTCTCCTGGCTCCTCAATGAATTCTACACATATTCAGGCCTCTTTTACAGCAATCATTCCACTGCAGCACAATTACATGCTTACAGGTCTAATTCCCCACTAGGCTTTAAGCTCTCCAGGTACAAGGACAATTTCTATTCATCTCTGTATGTCTCAAAGTACCCAGTAGATACTCAGTAGAATGAGTGGATGCACACACATTATTTTCTAAGGTTAGTTAAAAATTAAAAAACAAAACAAACCTGTTATTTTTCTATTTCCCCAATTTCTCCACACAAGCCTTATGGGGATGCTTCCAAAACCAGGTTGCCTTTTGTCAACTGGTTGGGTGATTTTTCTTTTGAAGCACTATCATGGACAATCTTCATAATGAGTAATAAAAAGAACAATTACAAACTTAAGTCCATGATTTCTAGGCAGATTTTAATGGTTTATTAAGAAATGAACCAAAAAACAGTTAGTTTTTTACTTCCCTTCACAATAAGTATGGCTGAAGTTAAGTATTATTTTCTTTGCCCTGAAAAGATGAGTAAAAACAGGAACTCGGGCAGGGGGACCTTTCTCTCCAAGGCTGGAAACTCAATCCTGCTGGGAACACGATCAACACATACAACCCACAGCAGGGAACAGATGAGAACTGAGAGTGCCACATCAACGCTGCTCCACGTCTGCAACCTGCTGGCTGCCACCGCACAGTCTCGGGCTCCTGGCTTCAGATCGGCTGATCTCAGTCCACCTCCACTGCAGCACACTTCCTCCTCTTTGGCAAATGCCCATTCCTACATCTTATTGTTACTCTTATTCCATAGTCGATCCATCCCACCTAAACTTTTAACGAAGAACTAAGGTTTTAGCTGATAATATTAAAAATGCGACCACCCAGCTGGGTTTACATTTTAGAGGGAATTTCAAAGTTTTAGAGAAAAATACAAACTGTAGGTGATGAAGAGAGTCCGCTCACAACTGCAGAAGTCTGAGTTTAGTGGATGATGCTACCAATCAGAATCCGGAGACGAGCTTCCCAAAGAGTGGAGGCCACCACCCCAAGCTCCCACCCTCTTTCAGAAGAAAAAAGCCAGCAGTGAAGACGCAGAACACGCCGAAAAGGTTGTCAGTCTCTGATGTAGAAACTACTGTCTCTTTTATTTTCCTCACGGTCATCAAGGGTAGTAGAAGACCTATCTACTAATTACGCAGCCACCAAAAGTGATCATTATGACGATAATATAACAACATGGTAATGTTACATGGAAAAAAACAATGGAAAAACTATAACTGTGTTATGATTACAATCACATAAAATCATGTATGCATACAGAAAAACATTTGAAGGCCTCATGGAAAACTGAAAACAGTTCATTCTAAGTGATTTGTTTTACTATTTATTTCTGCTATCGTTTTATTATATATTAAAACATATTACGTCAGCTTTGTGCCTCATGAATATTCAAAATAAATAAACAAACAAACAAACAAAGATATTACATATTTTAACAGTTATTTCCTGGTCTTTTGTAACTTGCTCCACAATTATATCAATTTGCTTTGCTGCCAACTCGTCTTCCCTGAAGCAACTCCAGCTACCTTCAAATAACACTGCTTGACACAAAACACACAGAAAAAGCAGGAGGGCCCAGGCAGTCTCCTGCAAAGGCCCAGGGAGGGGCAATCTTCAATTGCTCAGAAGCACTGAACTATAAATTGCTGGGGCTCAAAAAATAAACATAATCATCATTTAACATCTTGAGAGGCAGCAGATACTGTCAAAGTCTTCTCTCCCCTTTCAAAACAATCATTTCTTCGATTTATTCTTTATAAGTGTCCAGTAATATAGCTTTAAAAACATTATTACAGAATTCATGACTCAAAAAGATCCATCCAGTGACTCCATTCCAGTAATGGAATAAGATACACTTTCGTGAGTTGCTAGATATCTTATAGCACGTAAAACTTGAGGTACTGTCTGTTACTTTCAGTTTTACTGGGGAGCGAAGCCTGCTCCATGTACTGGGGAGCCTTGGCCCAGCCCCCAAATCACAAAGGTTATTTCAGATATGCCTTAAGTACATAAGACAGGTAACAGAAGTTCCAGGTGGGTCTAATATCCATCTGTCAACATGTGACCAATCACCCATCAGTTAACATGTAACTATCCAAACAAGGACAGTTTGGAAGCAAGAGAAAAGAAGTCTTTGTAGGATCTCATAAATATGAGCCATGCCTTAAATTACTGATTTTTTTTTCAGTGTGCTCTCCAAGGGATGCAAAAGAAAGAATAAACAGATGAACAGACCAGAGTCCGTTTTATAGCTGCACAGTAAGTATCAGAAGAATGAGTCATGCCCAGAGTCTCTAACTTCCCTTCTCTCAACCCACTGATACCTCAGAGTAGCTTAGGGCAATAATTGCTTTTCTGAGTTAGGTAGCAGTTTAAGATCCTATATTTCAGAGTCATTATATTTTAAGAATCTTTCATTGAAACAATTCTAAACCTTCCTTAGTTTTCTTTTTTATCCGAAGAATCAGCATTTCAGGAGGGAATAACTAAACTCATAACATGCTATTCTCCCAGAAACAGTCCAGTAAACAAAACAATAATAATATCTGTTTCCCCAAGGAAATCACAACTAATCTATCTGTCAGATTCCAGGAAGTTCTAGAATAGATTCATGTAGTCTGCAAGTCCAGTTAAGTAACTTAAGAAAAACATCTTGTCAAGAAATATGACCAGATAAATTTATCAACTAAGAGATGAAGCAATACAGAATGGCTCTTTAAATTTGAAAATGAAACTGACTTCATAAATAGAATATACTTCTAATTGAGGTTTATTATCGATGTCAAAACAGAATTAATAGAGTATCTAAGACCATATAATTTTTTTTTTTAAAAAGAGGCCAGTTTTTAAAATTTTCTGTGGTAAAAGAGAACAAGTAAAGCATGAATAGTAGAAATCCACTGATAATCCATAAACTTTATGAATTATTATAACTTCTGACACACTGAATCTTCCATAGAACTGTCAACAATTGGCAAACGCTAGGTCTGAATTTCACTTCCTCTGAGGCTCCCTGTGAAACCGTGAGGGCTTGCTGGAGAGCGCAGAAATGCCCTGAGGTAGACACAAAAATAAACTACAAAAGCAAAATTCTCATCTAACTTATATATGTATATCTAGTCTCTGAATATTCTAGCATTGATTATAGATAATAAATTGAATGAAAATTAGACATGAAATAAAAATATCATTTAAAACATATAAATTTAAGATAGATGGTCTAAAAATCCCTTTATATTTCAACTAACAAACTATCTGTCATATTTTACTTATTCTAGAAAAACGTTTTCTTCTTCCTTGGTGGGAAAAATTTTTCTGCCTAGAGTGACTATGATTTTTATTGCAGACTCTTGGGAACTCCCTTTAAAAGTTTATGTGAAACTATATTTCTTTACCTAAGGGAGCTGGTTTCAAAATGTCAGAGGAGAAAAAAAATAATGCTTTACCATATAAAATAATATTTTCACAGGGCTCTGCTTGTTTGCTGATATGGATTTTGATCAACTCCACACACCTGCTGTTGTGCCTTCGTTCCCGAATTCCACAGAATCTGCCCAATTTTCTTGAATAAATTCTGGATTGCCACATACTTCAATGAGACAGTGAGGACTTCAACTGATCAATGACTGGGCAAAACCACTGTGAAGACAAGCAGCTCTCCCAGATGTTCAAAACTATTACTGTTTTTGAAGCCTTAATGAAAACTGGCTTCCTAAAGGAAAAATAAGGAGCTCAAACCAGATTATGAACAAGGAGGCCTGAGAAGAGGCAGACACAGATTAAAAGACTTCTGAAAATCCAAGGAAAGAGGCAGAATCCAGGGCCATTTAAAAACACCCAGGTCCTAGGAACTCTTACCTTTGGAAGCCCTTTCTGACATACAGTCAAACATGTTAAAACACACCAGCATCTCACATTAAACTTTCTTTTTCCCTGTAAAACATGTTGTAAGTATTTTATGTTTTTGCTTCATATCTCAGCAATTCTCACACATACTTGGGAATTCTCACAAAGTGCAAAAGTCCTAAATAGAAATTGTTTTCAAACATAATGTTTTAGTGAATGTTAAATTTAACAATGAATGAAGTTGATATGTTTACACATGTATTATTTCCCCTAATAAAGCTGAAAGCCACAACCTTATTCCAGAAATGTGAAAATGTGTGTTTTCATAGATATCGTATATATTTTGATTCTACAGTTTCCTTTTTGTGTTTTTCAATCAAAATGCCTTTCTCTTTTTTGTAGAGTCATTTAGCTTGAGAAACTGGGTGTGTTTGGAGATGCAGTATTACATAGTGGTTGAGAACATGGATTCTGGAGCCACTGCCTGGGTTTGTACTTAGCAGTTCTGTGAACTTGGATAAGTTACTTAACCTCAAAGTGTCTCAGTTTTCTGTTCTGTAAAATGGGAATAATACCCTACAGGACTGTTGCTAGGACTGTTAGTATTTTTAAAGTGTTTAGAACTGTGCCTGATACTCCAGAAGTGTTAATCGTGTTACTGTTATTTCATACCTAATGGATAAAATGGTTCTGGAAGAATCACTCACTTTCCCAGACAAGCACTCACCTACTGGGAGCTGTTTTGAAGGAACCAGATGAACCCCAAATTTCAGGCAGACATACCCATATACCCAGCCCTCAACTAATGTCAACTCTACCTTTTCCTTCCCAGAGATTCTTCCCTAGGAGAGGAGCAGGGGTGATCCCAATGCTAAGGATAACACGTTCCGGGTTAAAGGTCAATGAGTAGGCACAGAGTCAGAGATTAAGCCCTTTCTTTCCCCAGAAAAAATACTAGAGTCACTTCCCTCTAGTGGCCGAGGTACACCATTACAACTCCCCCCACCAACTGCAATTCTTCTTTGTTGTAATGGAAATAATTCAGATGATGGTCCACTTAAGTGAAAAGTCAATTTTAAACCAGAGGGGAGCGAAGTACAAAATAACAAACCATTGAGTTTTTTAAAATATTAAACATTTGCACAGTGTCATAATTATTAACCTTAGCATCACAAAAGCAACTTTAATTAAATGTAACCTCATTGTTAAGTATTTAATACTTACTTCGGTGTCCTCTAAGTATAGTCAGTGTAATCCACAAGATAAATAGCCTTTTGTTTCCCTAAGTTTTTAACGGATGGTGCTCATTAGTTTACATAATCATCCCTAAAACTAGGACAGTGCTCCCACTGTCGCACTGCAGTAAAATATTAATTCTACCAAACTAAATATTTGACATGATCTGCTGGTCTTGGAGTGTTTTTCCTAAACCGTTAACTTCTCAGGGATATGGGGAGACAAAAAAAAGGAAAGGGAAAAAAAAAAACCATTTTTCACTACAGTTTTGTTACATAAGGAATATATTACAAACGGAACTGGATTTTCTTTAAGAGTATTGAAATTATTTTCTATCAGTTCCTGTCCTACGCCATCACAGCCACTGAGGCATCCAGCTCTTCTGAAAGGTTCTGATTTTAAAAACACGTTGCACATGATTCATCAGCTACACTATATGCTGTACTGATGAAGAAAGGTTACACCAAATAAACTGTAAAAGTGTGACTTATTTTTCATTTATAAATTCACTTAAGACTAAAAAATAGCAACTACAAGACATAGAAGGCCTCCCTAAAACAAGATTTTCTTGTTTCTTTCACATAAACTTTAGACACTCATATACACATATTTGACTTAAAAAAAACCTCTGAGCTAAAAATTGCCCATTAAAGAGTAGAGTATATTTTATTCTCTCATGCTATTAAATAAACAGGCATCAAGGAATATTTGCCTTATCACACACAGTACCATGAAGAATTTAATAAATCTACATAATTTCATACTCATTTGAGATCTTGGGAGGTGTATAAGAGCACACACACGTTTTTTAAACAAAGGTTATCACGTAGGAGGATCAGGGCATAGGATCTAGTTGGGAGGATGTTACAACAGCTGGGGCCTGAGGGAAAAAAAAAGAGCACACACATGCATATGCAGATTTGTATGAAACAAAATAGTGCTGGAGAGGGAAGACTATCAGTTTTAGACATGTTTCATTTGATGTGGTGGCAGGTCATCTAAGGAGTAATGTTCTCAGCACGTGGACACACAGGGCTAGAAATAAACAGGGAGAAAGACAGACTGATATGATGCACATTTACAAATTTTGTTTCTGTAATAAAGATCAATTATTTCTCTGCATCCCTACTGCCTACAAAAATAAAACTCAGCTTGGTCTCAGTTTCCCTTCCCAGCCTGGGCACTGAACACTTCTTCCCTGTGCTCCACTTCCCTGCCCGCCGCGCTCCCCAGGAACCATGGCCCCCTACCCTGTGACTACACACGCCCTGCAAACCTCCCTGCTCTGCTCCAGCTGTCCCTTCCACCCAGTATGGGCTTCTCTGCTAGCTCCTCTTCTCTTCCTTCCACATCTTGTTGAAACCGAATTAGACAGAATTAATCCTCTCTCCTCTGGTCCCTTATTATATTAAAGCTAACTGTTTTCATGTCTGTCTTCCCTGAGGGAAGGTCACGGGTCGCCCATCTTGGTAGCCCAGCCTCTCTTGTGGGGACATTATCAGCAATCAATACATGTTTGTAGGATGAAAGAGTGGTTCTCCAATGTGTGTCTACATGTAGGTGACTTCAAATCTTTTTTTGAAGTACGTGAGATGCAAGAAAGAACTACAGCTGAGGTTTCCATTGTTGCTGTACTACTTATTGGAGTTTTCACTACTATGCTAAGTACATTGCTGATTTTTTTTTTCTAACTCAATAATGTAAGAAGAGGCCCCACCTGAGGAAACCATTTTCACCTCCTCTGCCTTTGTTTCTATTCCCCTCTCCATCCCACACACCTTACTCCACCTACCTAAATCTTATCCTTTCTCCAAGCCGGGCCTCTCATCTACTCCAAAGGCTTTTTGCAACTATACAGACAGGCGACAGGCTGAAGGGAAAGAAATAAGCAAGTTGTAAAACTATTCCAGGACTACTGCTCACATAGACTGGCACTAAAGATAAAACTGACTTGGTAACAGGGAAGGGAAAGGCATCATAAATGACAGTTCTCATGTATCTTTCAATGACCAAGAGCCCCAACATGCCCAGGAGGAAAAGTGAGGGCCCCCAAGCTGCTGGTATATTCAGGACCTTTGTCCTTTAAGCAAGCGTTTCTTCTGGCACCTGTATCCCCCCCCCCCCACTCCTCCACCCTCAACCCCCCACTCCTGGTGAAAAGGTCCCTTAATTCCATGGCATATGCATGGATCAGCACAGACCTTTTGGTGTCATTCTATGTGGGGGACCACTCTCCTCCTCTTCTCCTCAAAACTCCTTCATCTTCTGTCTGTGAATCCTCCCACCTAGACTTGCTTCTAATCCCTGCCACGTCTCCTCCAGATCGTTGGTCTGACACTTAAATCTGCAGTGTCTCAGGAATCTATCCTGAAACCACTTCCTGCTAGTTGACTTTCATCCAGCCCCCGGCCTTATACACCACCTACTTGCCTAGAAATCCTAACTTTACTTCTTCAGACCTCACCTTTCCTTGGAATTCCATACTCCACATGGGTATCATATAGGCGTCTCAAATTTAACATGAACAAAACCAAATTCTTGATTTTCTTCTGCAAGCCTGCTCCTCCCAAGTGATCCCCACATTTGTAAACAAAATCGCCATCTTCTCTGTTCCTCCAGTGGACAACCTTGGAGCCGTTCTTAATTTCTCTCCTTCCCCCAACCCCCTCCCTCCAGCTCATCCCCTGGGGAGTCGCTTTGTACACAACTGTCTTCGGAACGCAGCCTGAATGCATCCACTTCTCCCCAACTTCACTATTTACCCCCTAGTCCAAGCTGACGTTACCTCTCATCTAGACTACTTCTTGATCTCAATCCACCTTCTACACAGTACCTGGAGGAAACTTTATTTTTTTTATTTTTTTTAATTTTAATTTTGATTGAATCAAAATTAATTATACATATTTTTGGGTTACAACATTGAGATATGTTGATCAAATCAATATTACTAGCATATATATTGTTACAAATTATAATTATTCTTTATGCCCCTTGTCCAATCCCTCCTCATCCCCTTTTCTCTCCCCCCTCCCCCACCCCCTATTCACCCTAGATTTCTTCTCTCCTGAAAGAATAATGGTTGCTCTGTTGATTTGCTGCCCAGTGATCTGTCCAATGCTGAGAGGCGTGATCAGGTTCCCCAGTACTACCATAAAGCAGATGTCTCTTCCGTCACTATGAAATGGGGTCTGTGGAGGAGGCAGACATCCTCCTCCTTTCTTTATCTCTGCTGGTGACTCTCCTTGTGTCAACTCACTCCAGTGGCTGGTGGACCATCTGCATGGTGGTTGTGGCATCTAGCTGCCTTCACGGTCACCATGGTTATCGTGATAGCTATGGTGGGCCACCCACATGGAGGAGATGTTTTTAGCCTGCTCTGTGGTGCTGGCAGTGTGCCTGGTTGTCTGATCCCCAGTTCCGTGCCCTGGGTCGCCAAGTGGGTCCCAAGGCACTGGCACAGTGTGCCTGGTTGTGGGAAGGGGGTCTGGACCCCGGCTCCATACCCCAGGTCCCTGTGTAGACCCCAGGGCGCTGGCATGGGGTGCCTGGTTGTGGGATGGGGTCTGGTCCCCTTCTCCGTGCCTCAGGTCCCAGAGCAGGCCCCAAGGAGCTAGCAAAGGGTGCGTGGTTGTGGGAAGGGGGTCCAGTCCCCTTATCCATGCCCCAGGTCCCAGTGCAGGACCCAAGGCACTGGTGCAGTGTACCTGGTTGTGGGAGGAGAATCCAGTCCCCTTCTCCATACCCTGGGCCCCCAGGCAGGCCCTGAGGTGCTGGCACGGTGTGCCTGGTTGTGGGAGGGGGGTTCGGTCCCCTTCTCCAGACCCCGGGTCCCAGGGCAGGCCCTGAGGAGCTGGCACAGGGTACCTGGTTGAGGGAGGGGGATCTGTGCCCCAGCTCTATACCCCAGGTCCCCCTGTGGGGCCCAGGGCACTGGCATGGGGTGCCTGGTTGTGGGAGGGGGTTCTGTCCCCGGCTCCATACCCCAGGTCCCTGGGCTGGCCCCAAGGCACTGGCATGGGGTGCTGGTATGGGCTGCCTGGTTGTGGGAGGGGGATCCAGTCCCCTTTTCCTTCCCCTGGGTCCCTGAGTGGGCCCCAAAGCACTGGCACAGGGTGCCTGGTTGTGGGAGGGATGTCCAGTCCCCTTTTCCATGTCCTGGATCCCCAGGCAGGCCCCCAGGCAGTGGCACAGTATGCCTAGTTGTGGGAGGGAGGTTCAGTCCCCTTCCCCATGCCTTGGGCCCCTGGGTGGGCCCTGATGCGCTGACCTGGCATGCCTGGTTGTGGGAGGGTGGGTCTGGTCCCAGCTCCATACCCCATGTCTCTGGCGGGCCCTGAGGTACAGGCATGGTGAGTCTGATTGTGGGAGGGGGGTCCAGTCCCCTTCTCCATGTCCCTTGTCCCTGGGTGGGCCCTGAGGCGTTGGCATGGTGTGCCTGGTTGTTGGAGGGGGATCCAGTCCCATTCTCCATGCCTCAGGTCCCCAGGTGGTCCCCAAGGTGCTGGAGCAGAGTGCCTGGTTGTGGGAGGGATTCCGGTCCCCTTCTCCATGCCTCAGGTCCCCAGGTGGGCCCCAAGGCACTGGTGCTGTGTGCCTGGTTGTGGGAGGGGCATCTGGTCCCCTTCTCCATGACTCAGGTCCTCGGGTGGACCCCGAGGTGCTGGTGTGGTGTGCCTGGTTGTGGGAGGGAGGTCCAGTCCCCTTCTTCGTGCCTTGGGCCCCCAGGTGGGGCCCTGAGGCACTGTCACAGCACGCCTGGTTGTGGGAAGGGGGTCTGGTCCCTGGCTGCTAGCCCCGGGTCCCTGGGCAGGCCCCTAGGCATTGGTGATATGCCTGTATGTTGGAATGGGGTCTGGTCCTTGGCTCCAATTCTCGGGTTCTCAGGTGGGGACCCGAGGTGCTGGTGGTATGAGTGGTTGTGGGTGGGGGTCCTGCCCCTGGCTCCATACCTCACGTCCCCTGGTGGGCCCCAAGGCATTCATGGTGTGCTTGGGCCGGAACTAAGTTTTTGGCCTTTGCTTGCTTCTAAAATGGGGGAACTTCCCGTGGGAACCAGTACTTGAGCTGTGTGGTTGAGCTAAACTGCTGCTTTTCTGCTGTTTCTCTAGGGAAGATTTTTGTGCACCTCAGGGTTTAATGGTTGACCTTATAGGTACTTCCGGCTCTTCAGATACTTGGTGCACCTGGGTTGTGTAGAATCTCTGATCTGGGCCTGAGTTTTTTCATCAAACTGCACCCCATGCAATTCTGCATTCCTGACCAGTCTCCTCTGAGTGGTCCTGCGCTGATTAGGGGGTGGGTCAGCTGTCCTTGCTGTGCCCCACTGTTCCCCGGGTGGGCCCTTCTCCCCCACAGCCTGTGCTCCAAACACTTCCCATGGGATGGGCCATGTGCCAGTCCCTTGTGATGACTCACTGGCCTCTGAATGGCTCCCCTTTTTCAGCTGTTCTGGCTTCTCGCTCCTGCGTGGGTCCACGGGAACCCCAAGTGGTCTTGCTGTCCTGGGGGCTGCTAAGGCCCTCTTCTCTCCTGCCACCTCCAAGTAACTCCATCTAAAGGGCACAGCTGCGGCTTCTGCTGGCTCCCGCTGCATGTGCTCCAGCATTAAAGCAGCTGCGGCCTGACATGCTGAGAACAGTTTTTTCTTTCTCTCTTCATGGTTTCTCCTGCCTTCATGAGTTCCATAGGTCTCTCCTCCTCTTCACCTGAGCTCCAGCAGCCCCAGCTTGGCTGATGTTACATTTTTATAGTTGTATATTCGTAAATTTGTGGGAGGAAGTAACGCTTGGGACCGTCTATTCCACCATCTTGACTGGAAGTAGAGGAAACTTTAAAAGGCAAATCAGATTATGTCCTTCCCCTGTTTAAAAATCTCAAGGACTTCCCATCACACTTTAAAGAAAACCCTATCTCCTTAATCTGAATTATGAAGTCCTTTGGACCTGGCGCTGCCTGTCTGCCCACCTTATCCACACGCCCTCACAGGCCCACACCACACTTCCTCAGGTGCTCTTGCTCTTGCTCTTGCCCTGGGTGGTCCCCTACTGGCAATGCTTATGCTTTTGTATTCTCATGGTTGTCATATTCTGGACATCCACTTCCAGCTTGCATGCCACTCCCGCAGAGAGAGAGATGCCTTGTAACTACCCTGTTTTAGTTCTCTGCAGATCACTTGTCACTCTCCAGTGTTTCTCTGGTACATCCTCTCCTTGCATCCCTGTATTCCACTAGGATGTAAGCTCAATGAGAAGAGAGATTTTTTCTATCCTGCTCATTACTGTATCCCCAAAGCCTAGAACACTGGCTAGAAGTAAATGCTCAAAACCACTTGTTGAAATGAAAGTTATGTGAATGAAGGTCAGGCCCAGTGCCTCTCCCACCTGTCTTACCCCTAAACATTTTCAGCCAAAAGATTTTGAGATGCATGGTCCAGGATTTCTGTCTCTATTCTCCCTCATTTACATTTAATGATATTTCATGCTATAATCTCCATTATCTGATGATGTAGGTTGCATCTTTGAACTCCTCCAGGATTTCCATCTCTAATAAGATTTCACAGAAGGCATGTCACTGGAACGAACCCTCTGTCAATGCATTACAACATTACATAAGGAAATAACCAAATCATAACATTACATAAGGAAATAACCCCAAGCCCTGCTTCTTCTGGTCTTCATTAGCTTGATAGCTAATATTTATTAATCATCTTCCCTGTGCCTGGTACTTAATCATCCTCGAACACTGAAAGATTCATGTTAACTTCCCCATTATATAGATGAGGAAACTGGGGCTCAGAAATACTATGTAAAGAGCCCCAAGTCCCTTAAAGCAAGTGACAAAGACACTGTACCTTGAAGATTTGGTACATTAAAATGTCTCAGAGGGAAGCCTAGGTATATTAAACTGAATAACCTTCTATTTACCTTTAAAGCAGCAACCCAAATCCCAGCTTCTGTCAAAATCATGAGAATGATCAGGCTCAGAATCAGACATTCTCATTTCTGAAACAAAACTAACTCATGGCCATCTGTGATCAGAAAGAAACAGAACCTCAGAGATAAGTAACATCAACTAATGTCTCCAAAACTGAATCTACATATTAGTTTTACCAGGGATCAAACCCACAAACGCTGCCATGGAGCAGAAAATGACCCCTCATGACACAGCCCCTGAATGAAGAAGCTACACATATGTATCACAAACACAAGAAAAGCTCACTGGCAGCAAAGAGCTGGGACTTTAAACTGTGTATCTACCCCCACAAAATGAAGTCAGCTACATGTCTAAGCAATACTCACCAATGAGCTCCTTAAATAAAATGCTATATAAATGCTATGTGCTAAATAAAAGCTACAACTCTCTGATGAATGGGGTAGCATTCCTTGAACATATTTTAGTGTAATTTAGATTTTTATTAAAACTAAATCTAACTAGACAATGAAGCCTGTGTGTTGGGCAAATTAATCACCAGGAAAAGGGCACAATGCTCCAACAGTGGTTGCAGGCTGGCAACCTCTTTTGAACAAATTGCACATAGGCACTTTAATGAGAGAGAAAAAAATATGAGCTAACATAACTGTAGTCAAATCAGTTCCTACAGGAGGGAAAGCACACAAACTGATGTGCTGATGGCCACTGCCAAAGCATCATCTAGGGAGAACAAAAGGCTGTCAAAGCAAGATGCTGTTACTAAGCCAAGACAGACCAGAGTTTGGGCTTAAGCCTCAATGTGACATTCTCAAGGGGGACATGAGTTTTGTTTCTAATGTCAGTTCTTTAAGTGCTTTTTATTGATGTCATTTTTTTTTAGAGCTCACTAGTTCTCTCTGACTACCAACAGGAGATTCCAATAGATTGTCAAGGTAGCTTCAGATATACACACCTTGATAAATAATAGAAATTTCCTGTCATCCTTAAATACTCTTTTATGACAAAATGTTCCTATTTATGAAGGTAAAGGAGTCCAGACACATTCATATCAATCAATTATGTCTAAGTGACCCTCCACTGGCAAGTGAGACACTTTACCAAATCCTTATTAGAATCAACTTCAGTCTCCTGAAGTAAAGAAAAATGGAGAACACACTATCACGTGACACCCATGGTTCAGAATGGGATCTGGCCAATGGTGCTAAGAGCTGACATGTGCAAGGCCATTACACAAGAGTGGACCAGATTCTGGTCTTGCCACTTTCTAGTTTGTACGACTCTGGACAAGTTACTTAATCTCTGTCAATCCTGATTTCCTCACCTTTAAAATGGAAATAACATCTTCTACTAGCTCAGCCTATTCCACCTAGTCCCACAAAGTGGAGTTCTCAAATCATTTTGGGGCTGCCTCAAACACTATGAAGAAAAATAAATAATGGGATAAAGTTCAAATATACAAACAGCAAGAATGACCTCTTTGGGCTTTTATGAGAATCAAATTAGAGTTTGTATGTGAGAAGTGTCCCTAAATTGGAGAGTACTTGACAATTACTGAGCTAAATTAATGTTGGCAGAGACACTGAGTTTTTAATGCTCCTCCAGAAGCAATAGCACTATACAGTGCTCAGAATCAAAGTGGGTCAGAGAATCTCTTGAAAAAATAAAATCCCAACTTAAACAAGGCAAAAATAGGCTTGGCCCTAGCCTGCATTCTCTCTGAAAAACCCAAATCAGTTTATAGGGCTATGGAATGCAGGCTCTCCAAGCACAACAAACTAGGACTTTTTTTTTTAGCAGCATCTGAAGCTTCTGGCCAATTTCTGTCAAAATAAATTCAACATAACTATGCCAATTTCAGAACATAATTTTCATTGGCAGATCTATGGCACAGGTACTGCAACCCCCACTCCCATCCCTACTATCACCACAATAAGTAGTGCTGATTGATTATATAGTTTTTAGCCACTAAGTCCTAGGAGTCTCAGAATCCTTCTCAACAGAGTTATAAGTGGATCTTATAAAACAGTGGTCAGAAAGAAGTACGTATAATTAGCCATTCCTAGAATAATGACTAATTAACTTTATAGTCAAATGTTTTTTTCAAAACAAAATTTCTAGTTTGAGCTGATAATTTGCAATAAATAAAAACATTATTTAATAATGATTCATCAAATCAATATATTCAGCTATTCTAGGTAACATTTTGCAAGTAATTCACACTAGGAGGCTTAAAAATAAGCAATGGCACTCAAAGTCATATATTTTACTATATTATGAGGTACATGGAAAAGACCAGAGGTTTATAAAATTTTATCTTTAAAACTTCTGTGCCCAAATGATCTCTCTCATACTCAACTGCATACTCAATTGCCATCATAGTGGTACATGATAATAATTTTCTCTTGACAAATTATAAGATCACAAACTTCAGAATTATTATGCACAATCCAGTCAGGTAACAACTATCTATACTTGTAATCTGCAGACAGTTCCGAGTTGAATGTATTCTACATACATATGCATTTACACACTCTTAATGACTTTGTGAGCTACAGGTCTAGCAGAGCTTCAGCAACTGTTGTTTGTCACAAACCTCAGTGACATTCCCTAACAACACCTGTAGAGCACCTGCAAGGTGGCCAAATCAGTGCCAGAAAGTTCAGTATCATGGGTGTGGAAAGCAAGCTTATTTGGTCTTTTGACTGCCAGGTTGATGTATTCACAACCTTCAATCCCATGTGGCCCCGCCTAGCCCAGCAGCCCAACGTTAGTGGTAGCATGAACAGACAAATGTGTCCCTGCCCCCACAACCAGGGATTATTCCCTAGCTTCTAGGGCATCTCTAGGGAACCTAGAGGGTGTAGGGCTAAACTGGAACTTAAGGCCATTCAGGAGTTTCTCCAAATCAGAACACTAGGCTTACTCCCCAATTAACTGAACTCAAAAAACTTTAGTGGCAGGTTGCAGCTGAACACACCAGGGATGGTCCCTGTTCCCTAAACTGGGAACTATTCACTGTTTGTCCTGAGTCCAAACCCAAAGAAAAGGAACAAGGAGCAAGGTGGATTTTTTCAGAGCATCTGCACCCCTACGTGCAATTTGAAAGGGGCTTCGAGTCTCCGTTGATACCTCCCACACCTTCCTCTACATCATACATGAAGTCCTGAACTACCCCACTCTGGGATGCATCTCCATCAGCATACTGGACCTTTCCACTTGGTTGTTAAGCCATCATATTCAGATTTGACATTACCAAACATAGCTAAAAGGGAAACTGTCCAAAACTGATTTTTATCCCTACTTCTACCTGGGATATCACAGTTCTCCCAGTCTATGTAATGCCTCCCATTCTTCAGCAGGTCCTGTTGACTCTTCTTTTGTAACGTTCTTCATGGTCCTCCTTTCCCTTCTCAGTGCTGTCCTTCTAATCCAGCTCTTTATCATTCCTTTTCCACGCTGTCCTTCCTCCACTCTATGCAGAAATCTTACTAAACTACCATGTTCGTCATTCAAGTTTCCTGGTTAAAAACTTTTGGACATGTCCTACACCAAAAAAATAAAATTTAAGACTGGCATGTGAGACACTCTATAGTCTATTCCCAATTTCCCTTTTCCAAATCCACATGCTAGCTTCACATAAGCTCTCGGGCAAGCAGCTTATTCCCCATCCTGAACAGGTCTCCGTCATTCCCTTCTTTCCTACTCTTCTGTTCATCCCTGATGACCTTCTCTCCTCCTTCCCATGTACTTAGTCCCTAATCAAGTTTCACAGTCCAATTCAAATCCTGTTCCTAAATGCCCACAGCTTCTGGCTGTCACTTGGGGCTCTTGAAACATCACACTTTACATTTTATTTTTCAGGTGTCTATATTAACTAAATTGTTACTTAAAACCAAAATAAGTTGCTATAAAATAAGAACACCTTTTTTTGGTATCTCTCCCGCAGCAGGAGCAGAGCAACCTAACCAGGGTCTGTTATATTTGCTGATTGACTGATATGCTGCAACTTACATATCATTTTAAGAAGTTTTCCAAAGGACTGATTTTAAAAAACAGAATAAACTGGAATGGGGACATTTTAAGTCTCTGTTTCCTTTAGTAAATCCTACTCTCATTACTACAACTCACCCAAGGGCTACCCAACCTTGGAGGCTCTTAAGAAAGTGAGAGGTTGGTTAATAGATACAAAATAGTTAGGAAAAATAAGTTCTATTGGTGTACAGTCAAGTGAGTGACCTATAATTAACATTAATCTACTACATGTTATCAAATAGCTAAAAGAGAGGAGATGGAATGTCCTCATCACAAAGAAGTGATTAAGTTTTGTAATGATGAATATGCTAATTACCCTAAGTAGATCATTACACATTGTATTCATGTATTGATATTCAACTCTGTACTGTACAAGTATGTATAATCAATGTTTCCATAAAAAAAGGAACTATAACTTGTGGAGGGAAGGGGAGAATAGAGGAGTTCATTTTACTTTACTGGAAAGATTATTTACGATTTTAGTATTATGTTAAAATGATCATAATTTGAAAGTATATCCTCTCTCATGTTCATTCATAGTCAAACTCACAAACATGTGCATATAACAAAACAGTGCCTCAAAATAAGCAAGCAATATACAAATTTTTGAGTGCTACTTTAGAGCAACATTATTTTAGGCAACTGATTCTACACTGACAAATAAAACCTACTTTGAAACAGCTCCAAAGAAGCGAGAATATAAATGAAAATGCACTAGGAGACAGGATAATAATAGGGTTCCAAGTTCTGAGTTCAAATTCTCTGTAGTCATTACTATTTTGTCAAGATGCCACTCGAAAGCACAAGATTAGAACTGACAAGATAAACACATTTTCTGCCAAAGTCTTTCAGTTTTGTTTTTCACAAAGGAATATAGCATCAAAAGGAATTTCATTTATTTCTCTAACTGTGGTAATATACAATCTTTTTTCCTTTTGGAAAGAAGCAATGGCCAATGCAAACTCTGAGTATAGCCTCATGGAGACATCAAGGTGAAGAACAGTGGCTTGCACTCGTGAGGCTATGATGAACATGATGAAGGACCTGTGAGTCCAAACTCTGTCAATCGACTAAACAAAGTCACGTGTAGAGGCAGCAGTATTTTTTCAAACATCTGTAGTGCTATTGTGATCAATAAAATGTAAATTTTTAAATACTCTGGAATTCACATTTTCTTCTTTCTGTATTCTCTCAATTGAGAGATACATCTAATCAAGAGATCATGTGGGGTGCTCCAAAAGATGCCTGACATTATATTCACAAAAGTGAGACCATCTATGTCAGAAGCTGATGCCAATCCTCACTCCATCATCCAATCAATGCCATGGAGTTTGGTGGCTCTGCTTAAGCACTCAGCCTGCTGGTCTCTGTGCAATGCCTATAAATTTCATCTGTCTTATAACTCCAGGTACCATCAACAGAAGAACACAGATGTAAAGGACTTGAGGATGGTGGTTAGTGGCCTCTAAAAGTGATAAAGGGGTTGCTTAGTTATCCATACTCTATTTCACTCTGAGCTAAACAGGAAGACCCTAGGATCAAGGCTCCCAAATAGAACTGTCAGTTCCATACAGGTAACAGATAAAGAACAGCTAAACAGCAAGTACATTATAATCATCACACCCAGTATATCCAGATCTACACTGTGGATACTAATTGCCCAGTTTCTCCTGCCAGATGCCACAATATAGGGATTCTCTTCCATGTCCTGGTTCCTGGATGAGCCTGCAGCATCCTGTGTATTAAACACATTGCTCTTTTCTCCTCATGTGTGGGCAGAAGGAATAGCATGAGATTAACATCTCCATGCTTTGGCTATCACACTTCAGTCAGGCTGTTTCCCTGTCTGTTTCTAACACTGGGGCAAGCAGTAGGTAGCAACAGTGCAGACCATGAGGCCTAGAGCATGGGTCTGTAGCAGGAGAACTTTAATGGCAGCCGGGGAGGTAGAGGGAACCAAATTGAGTACTTTCCAGGAAGGTGTAATGCCTTGGAGGGCTGGAACTGCAGTTCATTCTGTGGCTTTTACCTGGAGGCTTGTGTGAGAGTTACCTATGTCCTTTTGCATATCACACATCAGACAGTCATCATGCACGTGGAAACTGCAGGGGCAATGACTCCATGAGATGGGGCTAAAATGTATTGTCATCTAGATAACAGGGATTCTCTCTTCCACACACAGACAGACATGTGGACACAAATGTTGGATGGCATCCAAGATCTGGAAGGTTAAAAGAGCAGGTTAAAAGGTTAAAGGTTAAAACAGAGACAACAAGTCCCCTGGACTGTGGGAAATAGGGCTGGTCATCTTCTGACTTTTTAAATATCTTTGCACTTTAAGGACACCCTCAGTTTCCCCCCTCACACACGTATGTCCCTGATCTCTCTGGCCACAGTGCTCTGCCTCTCTTCTATGATCTGTCATCACGAGCACTCTCTGCTGGGAGCTGGCTCCAGTTATTAGGAGAGGCAGGGTGCCATAGTGAAAGGAGAACTAGACTAAGAATGGGAGAAGCTGGCTCAAGTCACACGACTCCCTTAGCCCCTCCTTGCTCCTTCTTCTGTAAAATGGACGTGAAAGTGCCCACCACATTGCCCTCACAGGGTCATGTGATGGTCACAATGAAAAAGAGAGAATGTACAGTTTACCATTGCATTTGCTTCCTATGGTTGCTGAAGTAAATTACAAAAAAACTCAATGGCTTAAAACAATAAATATTTATTCTCTCATAGTCTGGAGGCCAGAAGTCAGAAATCAGTACCAACATGCCAAAATCAAGGTGCCAACAGACCGCCCTCCCTCTGAAGGCTCTAGGGGAGAACTGTCCCCTGCCTCTCCCAACTTCTCTATGTGTTGAATCACCCTCTGCCTCTCTTATAAGGACACATGGAACTGGACTTAGGGCCCATCTGGATCATCTCCTCCAAATCCTTAAGTTAATCACATCGTCAAAGACCCTTTTTTCCAAGTAAGGTAACATTTACAGGTTCCAGGGGTTAGGACTTGATATCTTTGGGGCCACCATTCAGCACACTACAAGCATCAACTTCTACGTTTAATGTTAATGTACAATTCCTGCCCCACATTGTTTTCTTAATTCTTATCATTGCAATTAGAATAGAAGTTCTTTGAAGACAAGAACCAACTCATACTTTATAAGTACCATGAAAGTATAATGTACAAAACAAAGGGTTTTTATTTTCATTTAGAAAATAAAATGCTTATTGAACTGAATTTTTAGTTCCCAGCATTAGACTCCATGCAAAAAATTCTAACACAGTCAAGTGTTCAATCTTTTATTTCTAAAATAGTCAGACCTTCTGTTTGAGAAGCTGAAGGAGAAGGAACAGTATCATAAATGCTTCCATTGTCAACTGCCAAGCGCCTTGCAGTGAGTATCATTTGTAATGCATTGTTAGTGACAGTTCCGAATACCACCAGCATCCAGAGGCAGGAGAACTACTAGATGAACTCCAAACAAGTAACTGTAAACCCCTCACAGTCAGTCTGATTTATTTCAGTGTCAAGAAACAGAAAAGCAGCAGCAGCTAATCTGAAAGAGCTTGATATATGCTCAAGATGGGGGTTAATTCATTCATTCATTTCTTCAACAAGTTTTTGTGAGGACATACTGTATGTCAGATACTACGAACCAGTGGTAAACAAAATGGGCAAATCTCTGCCAATTTGGAGGTTTCATTCCAGTTGAGCAAGACAAACAGCAAACAAATAAATGTTACACATCAGGTGGGGGCACTGGCCATAGGAAATATCATGAAGCAAGGTGGCAGGGGTGGTGGTGCTGCTACTCTCATGGAGTGGCTAAGAAAGGCCTCTCTGTCACTGTCCCATTAAGGAAGTGAAGGAGAGAACCATTTGGGTATTGTTTGGGTGTTCCTCTAGCTGTTCTGGACAGCTAGAACATCTTGTGCCAGAAGGCGAGGAAATGCTCAAAGACTAATACAATCATGTCAGAAGGAACCAGGAGTATTAGCTTAAAAGGCTTCCCATTGATGAATTTTGGGACAACTTTACTACAAAAAAAGGAATGGTGGTCATGAATAATGACACACCCAAATCTAGATTTGTTTTTTTTTATTTTATTCTTCATAAAAATACATGAGTCGATAGTAATATTCCTAAAAATGGAGGGAGAGAAAGGAAAGAAAATCCTTCTTTAGCTGAAGAGCACCAGCAAATAATAGAATTAGAAAATTGTGACCAACAGCAATATAGTAACTGATGCAAGCAAGGTCATCAGTGAATGCAAACACCATTGGGTAAATGCTTGTTGAAAAAAGGATATTCACACGGACTCAAAGCATCACCCCAGAGATTACTTAACAAAGCAAAAGGGATATAACTACAATGGAAAAATGTGGCAGACACCAGTTTTGGGGCTTCCTGATGTGATGCTATGGGGAGGACATCATCACCTGTTCTTGCCAAATGTATTTACCCTGAATCTAAAGGTAAAGAAACCCTCAGAAAAATCAAGATTGTGGGACAGTCTACAAAACAGTTGCTAGTACTCTTCCAAAAATGCCAACCTTCTGAAAAGACACACATAAAAACATAGTAGAACTTTCCAAATCAAGGTAGACTAAAGAGATATGACAACTCAACGAAATTAATTGGATCCTGGATCAAACAAAACAAGCAAAAAAAAACTTTTCTAGATACTTTTTGGGAACAACTGGAGAAATCTGACATGGACAGTATAATACTGTTCGAACTAAGGGGCGTAATAATGATAATATGGTTATGTAGGAGAATGTGCCTATTCTTAGGAAATACATGCTTAAGTATTTAGGGGTGAAATATTATCTGGATGGCTGCAAATTACTCTCAAATAATTCAGCAAAAACTTTTTTTTCAAATATGTATGGGGCTAAGAGGGAAGTAAGGGGAAAGAGAAGGTAAATATCAAATACAGCAAGTGTTAATTGGTGAATCGAGATGCACATGGCTGTTGATTGGTACTATTCTTTCAGCTTTTTTGGTAGGTTTTTTTTTTTAATTGAAGAGGTAGGAGGAAAATGTTCCAGGAACAGAGGATAATAGGCCCTGACACAGGAACATGTGTGGAGTGTTTAAAAAAAAAAAAAAAAAAAAAAAGAGAAAAGGAATCCAAAAGGGAATCAGTGTGAGAGGCAGCGGGAAGCCGGTCGTGGAGGACGGGGGCAGCCACTGGAAGGTTCTGAGAGGAGCAACTCTGACTGTGAGAGCTGGACAGAGACAATCGTAAGAGGCAAAAGGTGGACTGAGCAGGAGGATAGGCTGCAGGCTACTGCGAAAACCTAGGGCTAAACGACAGTGGCTCAGACTACGGTGGGACGGCGAAGGTGGTAAGCAAGGGAAGTCCACGCGAAGGCAGAATCAATAGGACATTTTAGTGGATGACATGTTAAAAAATTTTAAAGGGAAGAATTAAAGATGACTTTTTGACTCAGAACTTGATTAGATTGAGCCAAATTTGTATTTTATAGAGAGAGGAAAAAAACAATACCAACACCACTGTAAGAAAGTAAATATTTCTCTCAGTTTGGGGTATCTCCAGATTATTTTATTAACTGGAGCCAGTCATGATCCACCTGAGCAAATTGTCATGGGGAAAAAAAGGAGAAAAGCATAAGCATCTGTGGTGTTTAGCTCATGTTTTCACTCGGCACCACTGGTGCAACTATCCCCGTTTCCTAGTGTCTCATCATTTACTGTCACATTCAATTAGAATACGCAGCCACCTGACACAAAGTCAGATTTGGTACTTCATTCTGAATACTGGGTTTCCAAGAACAATATGAAACTAATAATAATAAAACAAAACACTCCTCTTGGAACGTTTCATAAACGTTATCTAATTCATTCTTACAACACCTCCATACTATCGCTAGAGAAACTTGAGAATTTTTTAAAATTCTGCATTTGTATCCCTCCTCTTACTGAGACACCTCTGTGCTTCACATTATCACCATCTTATGCTTTCAAAGAATATCACAGCTTAATTCTCTTATCAACACGGTGGGCGTTAATGGCTGTATCCACATTTTTAAAATGTAGGAAATAGTTTTTTTTGAAACGACATAAAATGTCTTTTTCTCTAGTCACAAAGAAACGCAGTAACAAAATGTAGCACAGAACAGAACCTACCCCAACACACACACATACAGCAAAGTAATTTTTTCAATTTCCCCAAGAAGTTCTAGTAAATAAGAGAGAACTGTGAAGGTTCCATAAAGTAATTTCAATATATTCTAAAACCAAAATTGAAAAGTTGGTTAAGTCAAGTAGTCACAAAGTTTGGCCCAAAAGACTGCACAGGCCACCATCCTACAGTCCTACCTGCAGGAGCTAGTAGGGCCAAAGGAATGTTTAACGAAGGAAGCATCCTGTTGGTCCCCTAACATCACACGTTGCTCTGAACATCACAGCAACAGCGAGCGCACTGTCTCCTCAGGGCAGCAGCAGGCCAGCATGGCTAAAGAAACGAGGTGTAGACAGCTCAGGTTAGAGCCACCGTGGTTATCAGAGCCACTGTGGGTATCAGAGCTGCTGGGCCCATGGCCTGATTTCCAAAATGAACCCAGTTTAACCCTCATTGTATCATCTAGGCTCTGTCTAAAATAAAACTAAAAAAATAAAATAAAAAGAAATATAGGGCTCCACAAGTCAAAACATGCTTCCCACCCCGTAAGCACATTCTCAACAGAGGATGGAAAACATATAGGAACCAAGCAGAGGAGCTACAGAGTAAGTAAAACACCTCCCCTGTAATTAGAATATTGTAATACTTATGCAGATGACTGCAAATTGAAGTGCTAAAGGAAAACGTAGACAGTGTAGTTTTATGCCACACAGTAGGAGCCATCCAGCTGCTTGAGTTTGAACAGGAACAAGTCACTTTCTAGATATTAGGAAGTGGATATATTCTGTTGTTCAAACTTGGAGGGCTTGAAGTGAAGGGGGAACACTTAATTATCACATTGGGACGAAGGCATAAATTGATCCAAGCCTGGACAAACTAAGATGTGTGGTCTCTGTAGACCCTCTCTTCTTCTGTTTTCACGTCTGTAAAATGAAGACGGTGCCTGCCTCCTGGGCATGGTACGAGAACTACACAAGTTAATACACCTAAAGTAATAAGAACGTGCCAGGCACGTAGCAAGCTCTCCGTACCTGGTTGAAACTAAGCCACAGCACCTGTAAATACCTAGGAGAGTAATCTGGGCCTTTTACCCAAGTCAGTGGACCAGAAAAGTCAACATAAAAAGGTAAGAGCAAAAAGAAAAAATGCAAATCATCATGACAAACAGCAAGACCCTGGGATGTCTGTCAGAATAGGCAGACACCTACGCATGCAGGAGCGAAGGCTCTGCAAGAACAAATGTGTTCCAGGGACCCCAGTGGACCGGAAAGTGCTGCTTGCCATCTGACCTCACAAGACTTCATCTTCTAGGCTCTGCAACTTTATAGCAGATGAGCTTGTGATATCTGTTCACAAAATAATGTATTAGAGAAAAGTCGAAGGAAACCACTGAAGCGCCTTTCTCCAGTACATTTATTATGCTAGCCCTTTCCCATCACTGCTAACCATGTGAAGTCTACTCCTTCCATGCCCCCTCCCCCTCTGGAGCACCACAGACACATCATCTCATTCTCCCTTCTTCGGATTCCTACAAGCAACAGAAGGCTCCTGGTGGTGGCCCCAGCAGAAACCAGCAAGGGTTGGGCAGAGAGAGGTGCTAAGGGCCTGTCCACACCTGCCCTGCCACCACTCCAGTGACATCTGAGACTGCCAACCTTCTCATCCCTGCCCTGCCCCACACCCACAGGGCCAGCGCCGTGTTCATAATCAAGTTCACCATGGCTTAGCACAGCCATTCCTTGGAGGGTCTGCACTACACAGATTCAGTCCTACGTTAACAATTCAGAAATAAAATTCAGGGATGCATAAGGCAATTCATTAAACCATCACATTCACGAAAGCACAGGAACTGGTGTCTGCAGAGTACGAAGAAATTACCATCTGCTACCAGCTTCTTCAGATTTTTTCAATGTTCTCCACAAAGTGAAAGAGGGAAAAATAGAATAAAAAAGACAAACGGTCCCACTCATCCTAAAAAGTAAATGAAACTAAAAGGGTTTAGTGGTGTAGCAGTCAGGTGACTTTCCCATTTTTACAGGTTCCCTGTGAACAGGAGACACAAAATCACAACACATTGCCATGTGTTTGGTAAATGCTGATTATGTCTGCCCCTCACCATGGCAACAAGTGAAGTGAAGGCAGCCGTGGATACCCAGTAACCTTTCCAGCAGCAACAGGAAAAATGGGCCAGCTCTTGGCAAACTGGATTAGATGACAATTATCCTTGATGCTCTCCCTGTCAAGCTATTGTCTATTTTTCCTGCCCACCACTCTTAGAGAACCACAACATGTCCCATTCTTGCTCATACAATGTTACTGCACGAAATATCTATACACTACTATTCTTGCTTTGTCAGTGAGGTAGGAAATTCACAGATGAAGACGATGAGGGTTCCAGAAGGTCATGACTTGCCCAAGGTTACCAAGTTTGTATGTGGTGGGGGCAGTAGCCAAGATTCTGGCACTATGACTCCTAGTCAGGGTTACAAACTAAATGTCTCCAGGGCCAGTTAGGCCAGTAATGTGAATGAATGAAGCTAGGTAGGTGGGTTCTGCACTGAACTGGACAACAGGGGCCCATAGGAAAAAGGCTACAGTGACCCAGCTGGAGACAGAATGTCACCATAAGGGAATAGAGACTCACTGAAGGGCCTGAGTTTTTCAGAAGTAGCCCCAAAAGTCTCCAATTCGGAATTCTCTTATTGCTTCAAAGCATATTTAATAACAACAACTAATCAATCTATTGTCTAGTATACACCAAGTACCATTGCAGGTGCTAGGAAAACTGCAGTAAGCAAGATAGACCTTTGCTCCATGGAGCTGATATTCCAATTGCCTGTCCTTAGAGTGACTTGATCTCTTCAGTGTGTGTTAGCCATGACTTCTAGACCATTTTCTCTGTCCCTCACCATAGCCAGGCATAGCCTTTAATATACTCTGGGGTTTACCTTTCATTAATAATGCCTTTCTACTCTGTGCTTGAACCTTACTTTATTTATAATTGATACCTGGTCAGTTTTTACATTTTGATAGCTATAATTTACTATTTATGGAAGAATCAAAATGCGTCCCCTAGCTCTAAAGGTGTCAGAATCACTCTCAAAACATACCTACTACAGAACTGTATGTCATGTTCTAAGCACAGATAAAACAGAACGGGTTTGAGTCCCAGGGAATTACACAGTCATTCAATCAATACATACTTACAGAGACTCTCCTATGTGTGTCAGGCACTATTTTAGGTTTTCTGGATACGTGTGGAAAAAAAAATAGACAAAAATTGTTGTCCTGGTGGAGTTTATAGCATAGTGACAATATTATTCTCTGAAGCTAGTTCTATATCCTACCAGCAACGTGGCATGTGAGTTTTCAGTCACAGCTGAAACAGGAAGAGAGAGGTTTGGGAGACGTAAGAATAGACTACCTTCTCTATTGCCAACTCTGGCATAGTTGAATGTGTGTTTACCACCTTGAGACTCCAGTAACCAAATGGAGAAGCAAAGAAAAGGACAGAAGAAGGAAACAGAAGGAGCATAGGAAGTGTGGCAGGTGCTCTAAAGGCTGTCATCCACTCGGATGTTGGGGGATGAAATGGAAATACAAAAGAACATCACTATACCATAACGGAAATGTGGTCACTGAGTAATTGGGCCAGCTCCAGCTACTTACCCAGGCAAGGCATACTAGGTGCCAAGAAAATGAGGTAGCCTCCTTTGGAATCTTGCTGTCTAATCACAGTCCACATTATGAGCTGGCATAGATCACATCCACATCACTCAAAAAGCACTGATGTCATCATCATACGAATAGCTCCTAATTGGTAACCAATTTATTAAGTACTGGGGATTGTGGGAAATTCTCAGTGGCTGTGGTGAAGATGATAAATTCCACTTAAGGTCTTGAAGACACTCTCTGTCACACTGGTAGCTGATAAACTGATATTTGGACCCTATATATTTTTTAATTTCTGAATAAAATATTTGTTTTGCCTCTTTCCCAGCCCTGCTGGAAGAGAAAAAAGTGTCAGAATTTCAAGATGAAAAGGCCTCTGGGAATAAGGCTGTATAATCCTCTGCTTGGTGCAGGAATGCCCTCTGCATCTTTTCAGTGAAGTGAGCACCTGGCTTCCCTGCAACTGGTGGTCTGACGAGGCAGCCTATTCTGTTCAGAAAGCTTCCTTAGAAGATCCTTCCTCTCATACTGAGCCACAATTTCCTTTGCTCTAATCTCCATGCAGCAGTGTAAGGTCTCACTCCCCAGATACACGGAACTAAACTCAAATTCCGCTTAGCAACTAAGCTGTCCTGGAAGCTGCAGATCTCTTATTTCTAGCCGCCTTCAGGAAGCCTGCCCTGGTGAAGCCCATGAAGCCCTGCTGGAGATGGAGAGCTGACTCACACCTCAGCAAGGTCTGCCTCCAGGGCTTTACTATGAGAACAGAATCTTCCATTGCTAGACTTAGAAACTGTGTCAGTTCCTTGAATGGGCACAGACACTGTGGTGCTCAACAACATCACACTTCCCAGACCTTCAAACCTACTCATAAAAAAGGAACAAAGAAGAAATCTGACCCATCAGTCAGTGGCAGAAAAAAAAGCAATTTCTGTGCATGAATGCAATAAATGCTTTTTGGTGGTAATAGCATGAACGTATTTGGATTCCTACAATTCATAATCTTAGACCAACACTTTGGGGCGCCCTATCAGAGATACCTAATTCTAAGCTGCCAACCTTATATCCCTACCTAGAACTTATTCAATGTGAAAGACCAAACTCATCGTTACTACATTTTCCTCCCTCCCTAACTCTGCTCTCTTGGGTTCCACTCAAGTCATTAATGCTAGAAATCTCAGTCATTCATTGAAAATTATCTACTAAACACCTGCTATGGGTACCTTTTAATCATCAAGTTCCGTGACAAAGATTGTTATTTGCCAAATTTATTTCCTCTTTTTCCTGGATACAAGTAGGCCATATTTCCCAGGCTTCCTGGTTATAAGGTGTGGTCAGAATGCTACATTCTAGGTGATGGAATGGGAGTGGAAGTGACATGTGGACACTTCTAGGCCTGGCAGTGCATCGTGCTCCATGCTTTCCTTTTCCACCAGCTGGATGCTGATTCCCGCGGCAACCTTGAAGGCTATGCATTAGAGATCCCCTTGCATCCCTGAATGACCCCATGGAGCAGATCCCTCCCCCAAACAGTTGGTCTGTGAGTGAAAAATAAAATTCCATTGTATTTGAGCCATTCTACATTTATCTGGTGGTTGATTTGTTAGCAGCACTGTAATTAGTACATTTTCTATTTCGTATTCATTCTTTAATAAATATTTCTCAAACACTTACCACATTCCCCGCATTGAGTGAGGGACTGGGGAAATAAAAGTGACTAACTGAGATCACAAGGTCTACCTAAACCAGATAATTAAAATTCAGTATAAATGATCTCATAGAAAGGGAGGTCTTAAGTTGGTCACAGTGGAAAGATCTGAGACTTTGTTTTCAGTCCTAGGCTAGTTAAGTTGCTTTATCTTTATGTGCACTAGCATCTTCAACTATAAACCAAAGCAATAGCGCTTCCTGTTTCACAGAAGTGTTGGCTGGATTTAATTGAATGAAATCATATTTATAAAACTGCTAGTATTTTGGGGGGGGGGGTTGGCAGCTAGGTGATATAGGGAACTGAACCCTTGACCTTAGTATTACAGGGCTGCGCTCTAACCAATGGAGCAACTGGACAGTCTGCTTGGCCAAATATAAAATACTTGACAAATCTTAATGTAATTCACTGCAATTGTCCTGTTACTCATGAAATTTTGCACCGTACGCTCATTAGAGTTTCTGCCTAAAATCCAATCTATTCTTAATGCTGTTAAGAGTACATTTGCTTAGTCTGAACTCAGATGTCCTTTCCTTATTTGAAAAATCTCCCATGACTCCTGAATGCTTACAAAATGAAAGTCAAACTTTTAGCTTAATATTCGAGGTCCTACATGGCATGGCCCTGAATTAATTTTAAGTCCATACAAAATCTCTATACAATTCCATGTTTTTCTCCTACTCGACCCACCCTCTGTTCCAGCTGTGTTCTAGTGACACAATATTTCTACAATATACTTTTTTTTTTTTTTGGCAGCTGGCCAATATGAGGATCCAAATCCTTGACCCTGGTGTTGAAACATCACACTCTAACCAACTAAGCTAATCTGCCAGCCTCTATTTCTACAATATACTATCTTACCTCCATGATTTTGTTTTTCTTTTCAATCTGCTTTTGTCCTTCACCCCCACCTCTCCCCATTGAACTCCCAAGATTTTTCAAGGTTCAGCTCAAACACAACCAGTTCTGTAAAACTTTTCTCCAAAACACTCCTCAAACTTCCCTCTCCTCTGCACTACCATATTATTTCATCTGAGTCTCTTTTCTCCTCCACTAGTGATAGCATCTTCATTTTGAATACCCTACTGTATTTAGGAAGAAAAAAGAAAAGGAAAGATGAATATTTGATGAAGACATGTTACACAGAAGGAAAAAAGTTCAGAAGACAGTTTAATTTCTTGCGGTTGGATCACCAAAAATGGACAAATTACAAGAGCAATGAAATTCTTCAGACAGAAAAAAAAAAAAAACTATTCCTATACTTTAGCATCTATTATATTCAGAGGATGCTTTATAAAAGCTATTACATGGAACTTTCATGTTGAAAGCCACTTTTATAGTAATAAATATAATCCCATCAGCTGAAGAGTAGAACTAAAGTTCAAAGTCATTAATTTATTTCCCTAGTCAATTCTTCTTCACAGACTGCAGTTCAACCCTACTTCAGAAATGTGAGAGAAACATATTTATTAAATTGTCCCACTGATGTCATCCAAATCTTGTAAGTTGGTATTTTTGAGGAACTAGCTGGTAGGAATGGCAAGTTTTTCATTCATTTGCCCATATGAAATAAAAAAGTATTTATTAATAAAAAAAAAATTTAAGTTGCTCTTTCCATCAACTGAGAGTTTGATTCTACTTTCTTCTTTATGATTAAAAAAAGAGGGGGAGGGATGCTGGGTACTCTATTTACATCTTCTGATTATATATGAGGAAAACTCACTATATCTGTAAATATTGAACTCCATTAGAACATATGTACTATACAAGAGTACTAGGAGTATTTTCTATCATGTATTCTTGTAACAAACCATGCTAAAATGCAAGAAGAGTTCCTTGGGGATATTTCTCTAAGGAAAAGGGAAGAATACATTTAAATCTGCCTATGAGTGAGAGGGTGGAGGTATATAACCGAGTTCAAAGAAGATTTCAAAAAAATACTAACCCTTTTAGACAACTTAAATACTTTATCCTCTAAATAATCGTATATAAAATAGTTTGTGGTAACAGATAGTACAGTACTCTATCAGGAATTAGGAAATATTTTCTAGAAATTGTAATAAATTGTATCACTTTAAGAGACTGATCAAAATTTATGGAATTTACTGCAGCTCATTTCCTAAGAAAGCAGTATGAAAACCTGTAATACACACACAGAAGTCAACGACTAATCACTCAACACCAAGTGAGATATTAGTAAGATATGTTAAATGGAATAGTACATTTTTTCAGTGATCCTGTAAATCGTTAAGTAAACAATGCAACCAATTTCCTCACTCTATATGTGAACACTAAGGCAACAATTAAGAAAAAGCTGTTTATTGTGTATTGCAGAATCCAAAGTGTTCAAATACTGTGGTGAGAACTGGAGGAACAGAAAGACAAAGCAGCCCTGGGCAGGCCCTGGAGTGCGCTTACCTCCAAAAGTGAAAAGCCAAGAGAGGACTACAAGGACTGCCTGGACTGGATGGGGTTGGACTCAGGCTCCTTGGAGTGAGACTGAAAGTTAAAATAATGTCATTCCAAGAGGGAGAAATGATTGCAGTGAAAATAGCACAGCTCATTTAAGGGACTATGTTCCCTTTAGGCCAGAATCACTATGGCATGCTTATCAATACCACTAGGTAATCATCTAATCACTTACCCTTTTTAGGCTCTAAAATACAGAACAAGTAAAAGGCTTCCTGCTGAAATTTACATTTTAAAAACTACAGCTGCCATTTTTATTTGAGCCTTTTCTTTGTCACAAAGCAACTTGGCAGATATCTTCTACATATGATTTTTGCATCAAAGAAAATCCAGTGTCGTTTAATATTGATATATTCTATTCCAGATTAAGAATTAATGGTAATTCTGTAGCAGAACTAAAGGGAACTAGTTAGCAGACAATGCAAAAAAAAAAAAGAAAAATTCAGGTTAAATACTATGGTTTTGAAACAGCATAGCGACTAACATTTCCACATAGGAAGATACGTTTCTAAGCACTGCAGGGAAAAGTGAGTCTTCCTCATAACAAAGACCCACTACATTTTCTCTAATCCTCAGGGGCAATGATAAAAAAGATTTCTTATGATTATGTACATAATAAATAACTTCAAAAATTCTTACATGTAGCTATAAATTTTACTTTCTAGAGAGGTTTTCTCAAATTCATCTGTCAATGCAATCCTAGCCCCCTACCAACCCATCTAAACCACCATACGTATTCAGCAGCCAACTCTCAAATATTCATCATATGGTGGTTGAAGAGAGCCCATTATCTTTTTTTCTTTTGGCCTATGCTTCTTCTCTGTTAAGAAGGTAATGAAACTTAAGTTAGATATTTTACTTATAAGAATTTTGCCAATAGATCTGTCAAAGTATGATGTTTATAGTCAATTCCCAACTATGTTTTACATGGCAAAATCAAACTGAGAATTAGCAAGGTATTCTGGTCCCAACTCTTAGGCTGATGTGAGCAATAGAAACTCTCGCTATGGTGCAACTAGTTTTTGAAGAACACTCTTCTGCCTCCTTACTGGACAGTAGCTCTACACTCTATCACGTTTTCCTACCTCACAGAATGGGATCTTGGAACAGAGCTACATATCGGTCAATTCAAGCTGGTTGTGCCCTTCATTAGTACAGAGAGTTGGCAACAGCGGCTAACATCAGATTTGGGCTTACCATAGTTTGCAAATTCTTAACACCATCTTTGTCTCCCATTATATGGATAATTGAGATTTGGCTGTTTGTTTTAAACTGAAATATAAAATTATTCCTTGAACTACTCCAATTTATTTGATAAAGTGTTTCAGCAAAGTCTTATATCTTCTAAAACCATTCTCTGGTTGGGTGCCAGTGCTTGATAAACTAAGCAACCAGTTTCCTTATACATCCAGAGCATAGTCTGAAGCTGCTGCTCTTAAACATACCGTACTCTAACTTAGCAGCTCCTTGGAAAGCTCTAGGGAATGTCCACTGATATATCCATCATTTTAACTAAGTACAGTCTTATTTATCTTTTCCGGTCCTAAAATAGGCCGCATAAGCACTGACGCCACTCCGTCTCCAGGAGGAACACATAAGATGCGTGCTACCCAGTGCCTATAAACCTAATTCTATAGTTACATTTAAAAAAAAAAGCAAAAAGCAAAAAGCCTACAAAAAGAAATTTCCAAATTCTTTCTCAGAAATTAGAAAGCCAGGTATAGACTATTTAGATGTCATAAATTTCTGTATAAATTAATGACCCAAAATATATTTGGTGTTTCATACCCAGGGTTTCAATTTCTGAAACAGAAATCAGAAACTGCCCCCATGTTATTGACAAATCAGATGGAAAATTTAGGGTTGCATTTACAGAGTTAAATATGCCCAAGTAATACTCCATAGCTGCAATACCTATGGAATAAACTCTCCTGAAAGAAAAACAATAATGTGTCATGAGAAAACAGCCAAAAACTGTTCTATACATTTGGGCTCTGAGTTCGGACCCTGTTATAAGGTCCTGCAAATAATTAAAATTATATACATTAAACCTGCTTTTAATAAAATTAGTGATAAGACTTTTTATTACAACATGTCTCTGCAGTGGTTACAAATTAAATTTACACAGAGACTGCAGAATTGGCTTTCTCCATGAATGAATGTAAAGTTAGCTATGTCTGCTTAAGAGTAATTGTACATTTCAATGTAAACATGTTCAAAGGAAATTACATGCTAATACTACGGGTTGAACTTCCTTAATACAAAAATCCAAAATGCTCCCAAATCCAAAACTTTTTGAGCATGAACATGATGCTCAAAACAAATGCTCACTGGAGCATTGCAGATTTTCAGATAAGGGATGCTCAACTGGTATGTATTCTGCAAATATTAAAAAAAAAAAAAATTTCAAAATCCAAAACACTTCTGGTCCCAAGCATTTCAGATAAGGGATATTCAACCTGTAAAATGACATTTAACAGTGATCCTCTATTCTCAAGTTCCTCATCTGAAAAGAGTAATCTGTTTTAAATGAACAGTGACAATTACGAGGGTAGAGGATAGACTGAGGGGGTATGGCCTAATATTAAAACAAAATCCAGGGTACCCTCTGTGTTTAGCTGACTCATATCCTGTGCTATCACTGGCAAAGTCGTTAAACTTGTGGCATACCTCAGTGTTTCAAATTATAAAATGGAACATTTGACACAACTGAGTTTGTATTTTTAAAAGTTACTTTAAAGTGTCTCCTCTTAATGTGGACAAGATGCCAAAAATGAAAAGAAGAAAAGACAATGTGAAATGATATCTATTAAGTCCAAAAAAAAAAAAAAAGAAAGAAAGAAAGAAAGAAAGAAAGAAAGCAGCACAGCCAAAAACAGAGGTAACAGCAAAGCTAGAGGTAAATGCTCCTGGGTTTTTAAAATAGAGCTACCTTAGTTTTGCATTTCCAGAATGCTAGAGATAGGAGGATTAAGTAGAAGAATGAGTGCATGCCACTAAAATATTCCACATAGATGGTGAGGGTTGAATGTTAAGTTGGGGGTGGAGATGGAAAAAATATTAGAGCAATGGTTGTTTCTATCTCTATTATGAAAAATGCCACATCCAGCAAGAAAGTGGTAAGAGCCCTCTAACTTTTTTATGTGAGCTCCTTGTTAGTACAAAATCAATGTACAATTTTAGAGCAAGAACAGATTAGAAAAGTTTTCATTTCAGAATTTCATGCTTTTATTAATTTATTAATTAACTGAGGAAATAACTTCTCTTGTATGACGCACTCACAGAATTCAAGAGGAATAATTAATACTCAGAACTGAGCACAGTTCTCTTCCTGCAGTCTCTTCCTGGAGGTAGTCCAGTATGAGATTATAGAGACTACACAGATCTCACTAAAATATAATTCTATGTCTGAGCTATAAGTTAGAAAAAGGGATATTTATATTTTTCTACCAGATTTATATTTTACTATTTATTATCTTAAAGTGTGCCAGCACAGACTAACTCACAGCTTCTGCATCTTTGACTAACAGATTTAAAATAAAAATTTGCTGACACTTCCTGCACCACAGATGTCTAACTTCTGCGCCACAAATTAGATATGGACATTTTCACGTAGCTACGTCAAATCATAAGACAGTCAGATGAGTTAATGGGTTAAAAAAAAAACAAACAGCTAAGCAAACAGAGCTCAACTAGGTAAACACATTGCATGCAGTGGCTGGAGACTCTGCAGAGAGGATTCTAAATGTACTACAGTTCATTAATATTCTGTTGCACAGATAAAACATAGATCACATCTAATGAATGTCACAAATAACCCTTCCCTTACATTCTATTCCATTGTAATGTCTTCTATTATTCAATGCAGACAGAGGCCTTTCTTTAGAAAAGGCAGCATGGGGATAAACAAACAGTAAAGAAAGGAGGAGAAAAAGACAGATACACCATGGCCTACTGATACATTCTTTCACAATGAGCTGTTAAGATGTTTCCAGAACTGAGGTTTAGTAACTTTAAATATGCAGCAATGCTTTTCCTCTGACTGCAATGCAAAAATGCTGGGTCTGGGTTTCCACATTAGCTGAAACCAAATGCCATGCATTTAAGACATGTTCCCCTACCTCACACTGCAGTACTCTGAGGCTGTCAGTACAAACAAATGCTAAATAGCTATTGGTTGCCAGAAAGCAAGTGCCATGCAGAAAGCATTAAAATATTAAAGCAGACAATACTTACTCCAAGGTCAGCCCCGGAATCTGTAGCCTTTCCCGCTGGGCTTTCATGGTTGTTATATGTTACCACACTCTATTGTAACCATGACACACGCTCTCTGCCACGTCCCGGTGATGACAGAGAGCCAAAACGAACCTCTCTAAAGGACTGGACTAACACTCTCCCGAGGGGGAGGGGGATCCTGCAAGTTTGGGTCCTTCCACCTCTAGCGTAATCAAGAGATGTCAGCTGCTTTCCTCAGGTTAACAGCAGTGCACACTGCACTGATTTCGTTAAAGGGGATGAGGCTTGCAGCTCTGCATATCAAGTAATTGGTTTCTGATTTTTTTTTTTTTTTTTTTTTTTAAAGAAAGTCGCTCCACTCACAGACCCAGTTTTCACCTCAGTGAAATGAAAAGTCCTTTTCACCATGCAGACTGAGGGGGAAAAATAAAGCAACAGTATCATACTTGTAAAAGAGTTTATCTCAGGGAACGTCAACTACTCCCCAGCTCCCTGTGATGCTCTCAAATAGAATTAAGCTGTCCTGAGGAAGCTACGCTAACTCTTCCCTTGGTGGAGTTAACCAAATCACTCATATTCCACAAGAAAGAGATGTGGAAAGGTGCTGAATAAAAATAATTAGATTTTTTTCTATATATGGCAATCATCATAAAGAGGAATAAACTGTGTTAATTTGGGGGAAGTTAAACTCTATCTTGAGGCAAAGACTTGTGTAAACAGGCAAAACCCTACCTTGGGAAAATACCAACTGGAAATGCAAGAGATAAGAGCTTGTATTTTTATTTTTGAAAAGCTGATTTTTAAGAACATCTCAGTGCTCCATACTTTACAAAAACAATCTACTATGAGTAAGGAAGAAAAGAAAGAACATATATTTTGAAAGCCTGAAAGTTTCATCCTGTATTTATTCAAAGGACACAATTTTTCATAGTATTCATAACTTGGAACTAAGTGTACTTCCATTGTTGTGTATGAAGAATGTATCTGACTCACTTCCTCTAATGCACTTTAGAATGCTTTAAAATTTGGCAACCACTGGTTTGTTGAGAAGAAACACTAGAACAAATTAGAACTTTATTTTATCAAGAATCCTAATTTTTGAGCACACACAGACAGACACACACACACACACACACAGCCAAATTTTGGTGAAACAATGTGTTCAAGAAGTTACATTTCAAAGGCTATGAAGTCAAACTCCATCTTTTCCAGGTGAAGAAACAGGTTGCACAGTTGGCAGCAGTGCTAGGACTGGATTTTGGTGTGTTTACTCCTACCCCAGTGGTCTCCATAGGCAGGGATGCCACATACAGTTGTTCATGATATGCCCTGCACAAGGATGCTGGGCAAGGCGAGAAGTAGGGGCTGATGTCCAGCCTGCTTCCCATGTTTCCAAACCCACACCTGGCTCTGGGCTATTTCCACTCCATTTATCTCATTCCCACAAAGGCACCCTCAGCTCTGTGCCCTTCTAGAGGGCGATCTGTTTCTGACTCTACAAAGGTGCATGCGGGCTAGTGGAGGTCTATATGATATTTCTAGAACCCTTTTCTAAACCCTTACCTGCCAACTTGTTAATGTTTACTAGTTACCAACTTCTCCTTCAGTGTGGGCCCACAGAACGAAACAACCCTCCTACCTGCTGAGACAACAAATCCATACTGGAAATACAGTCATTGGATAGTCATTGCTTCCATATGGAGGCAGGCAGAAATGTAAAAAATGATTGTAATTTAGCATAAAAAAGCATAACAAGAGGAAATCATAAAGATATAAACTTTACTTAGGAAAGTCAGGGAAGGTTTGAAGAATGGGTGTCATAAGCCAGGTTATGATAAAAAGAAAAGGGAGAAAAATCAGTTACTACTCTACACCAAAATATAAAGCTAAATTATCAAATTCTTTAACCTTTTAAAGTAGAATCCCATCTCAGGAAACACATAAGAATGTTATTCAATAGACTTCTATACACAGATCTTCTTAAGTGATTTCAGTTCCATATTGCCAACGGACCACAAAACATTTTCACTTGGATTTCCTCTTAGTACTCCTAATTTAGCATATCCAAAAGCAAAATCACCATACCGCGCCCCATCCTTTCAAATAAGCCTCCTTCCAATATCAAATATCCATACTCTAGCATTCTTTCCAGCTAAACCACACTGATCTAAGATACGTCATGTCTTGGCTAGAAATCTATAATTTCTTCCTAACTGGTCTCTCTACTGCCTTCGTGGTAGTTTCTACACTTCGTTGACCACATAAACTCCAGAGTGATCTTTTTTCAGAATATGTCACTCTTTTGTTCAAAACCCTCCAAAAGCTTCCCTCTCGGAGTGCAGGCCAAAAACCTAGCACACTTGGCCCAAAATAGGATAATCGAGCATCAATAGAAGCAATAATGGCAACATATTAAAACATGTCAAATGTTTAAAGTCATGAGTTCAAGAAGAGAAGAAAGGGAGGAAAGAAGAAAGCCAGCCAGCCAGCCAGCTGGGGTCACCTTTGGAGGATGCTAGAGAACTAGGAAAACACATTTATCCTGCTTTCCTTATGAACTGCACCTCATAGAGGGGGAAAGGATTTTCTTTCTAGAAGTATTGCAGTTGGTAAACAAAGAAGGGATGACATATGTAGAATATCACCATTTTTCAAACCCTAATGAGTCAGTGATCTAGGGTAGGCCATGATCATCAATGGCTGCTGACATCACAAAGAGAGACACTGAGCTTCCTGTGCCTCTTGGGTAACACGCAGGAAGTGGTCTTACCAAAAAAGCCACATCACCCCTGCATACAAGCAAGTCTCTATATAAAAATACTAATTTACAGGAAATCAAAACATGTTAAACAATATCACAGAGATGCAATCAGCAAAAGCTAGACGTGAAAGTCAGAACAAATAACCTGGTTTCTCAAACATTTTCACCAGAGGAAAAAAGAGATGGAAGAGGAACCCAAAGATTAAGAAAGACTTAAGAGACATATCAGCTAATTGCAACATATGAACTTTTTGTGGGTCCTGATATCAAACCCTGCAAACAAACACATGATCAGACATTCAGAAAACAACCAGGGTAATACACATAGGTAAAAAAAAAAAAATATATATATATATATATATATATACACATATATATATATATGTTTTATACACACACACACACTTCAGCCTTAAATATATATTGCATATATGTATATATGTGTATACATGCATATGTAGGTGTATATACAAACACACACTGGATATCTGATGAAACTAATCAATTATTTTTAAGTGTGATATTGGATAATGATCACCTTTATCTTTTAGAGCTACATACAAAAATATTCACAGATGAAATAATGTGTGTAGGATTTGCTTCAAAATAATCTGGAGGGGGGAGTAAGAATACATATAAAATAAAACTGGCCATGGGTTACTACTTATTAAATCTTGCTGACTCATTATACTATTTTCTCTACTTAAGCATATGTTTGAAATTTTACCTAACAAAAAATTGAAAATTTGAGTCTCACCGAGGCTCCAAAGCTCCACACGAGAAGCACATGCCCACACCTCCCTGACCTCTTCTATAACTCTCCCACCCCGTGACTTCTCACTATCTTCACATCCACCAAGCACACTCCTACCTCATAGCCTTTGTACTTACTTACTGCTCCTGCTGCTGGAACTCTTTTCCCCTGAGATGCCCAGATGTCATGCTCCTGAATGTCCTTTACATCTTGCTTGACCCCCCTAATTGAAAAGTGTAAGACTCCCACACCTAATGTTTCCTTCTCCTCATTTTGATGTATTTTTCCTCTTAGTACTTATCACCTGACATATTTTATGTTTATTGTCTGTCTTCTCCTATAAGAGTGTAGGCGCCATGAAAGCATGTTGCGTGTTGTTTATAGCTTTATACCTTCAGTGTCAAGAACAGCCCACATAACTACTCAGTAAATATGTGCTGAAAATGAATGAATGACCCTCCATATATTGCAGAAACCACCAATTAAAGAGATTTACCCTCCTTTTTCTTATAATAGTAGCTCTCTGCAGTTTTAGATAGCTAACAATGACCCCAGGGAGTGGCCTCTGAGAAACTGGAGAATTGGGCACGTTCAGCACATTCAGATACCACAGTACCTAAAGACCCAGAAAGGACCCCACTGGCTAGGGGGCACACATCACAGACCATGTGTGCAGTGGAGGAGCCTAAGGTTACCCTAGAGTAGTGTGATATGTTTTGGTGGGGGTGGGGGTGGATGGGGAGGACATTGGTTCAAACTACTTTGGTATGACTGAGAAGACATATATATATGCACACATCCATACATATATATACACACGTGTTTTATATATATGTATAAATAAAAAAACAAGGCTGAAGTTAAGGAGCCTTTTGTTCTTACAGGAAAGGGACACCACTGCCACATTAATGGTGACAATATGGGTTTTCAATAAACCTAGTAGCATGGCTTAAGGCTGGGTCCTTCTATGTATTCTCCAGAGTAGTTGTTTTCAAACAGTGTTTGCAATGTCTGGAGACATTTTTGGTTGTCCCAACTTGCAGCAGGGGAGGGGGCTTGCTGCAACTGGCATCTAGTGAGTAGAGGCCAGGAATGCTGCTTGTCTTAGTCTGATTATGCTACTATAACAGAATGCATGAGAACAGGTAATTTACAAAGAACAGAAATTTATTTCTCACAGTTCTGGACACTGGGAAGTGCAAGATCAAGGCACTGGCATCTGGTGAGGGCCTTCTTGCTACATCCTCACGTGTGGAAGGCAGAAGGGCAAGTTACCTGAATGTTATGTGAAGTCTCTTTCATAAAGGCCTTAATCTCATTGCTGGGAGACCTCATGTCCTGATCACCTCTTACAGGCCCCACTTCTCAATACTATCATATTGGCAACACATGAATTTTGCAGGTGACCCATGCAAACCACAGCACTGCTAAACATTCTACATTAAACAAGATATCCCACCACGACAAAAAAGTATCCAGTCCCAAATTAATAGTGCTGCTCTAGAAACCCTGCTCTAGAGATAAGGATCAATTTTTGAAGGATCCTCAGTATCCCTAACCCACTTTAAACATTTTGATTCTGATTTCATTGCACTTGGCCTAGAACAGGAAAAAAGAGAGCAGTCTCATTGTTTCACGTCTCAACCCATTTCTTCTCTCAGCAGTATCACTAACCTGAGTGTACGTGTATACTTCTGTCCTGGTTTCAAGGGGAATGGCTTTTTATAGCTGGAGCCCCAGAAGTGTCTTTAAGTCACAGAAACCTAATTACCAGGGTCTCCATGCCATACACAAACAGCAACCTAGATATGGAATTCTGCAAGCAAGAAGACCCAAACTACATACAAAATAAGCCCCACAGTGGCTCTGAGGCCATACTTAAAGAGGCTAGTTGAAGAATAAAGCCAGGTACATATACGAGGGGTCTTCAAGAAGTTCATGGAAGAACATGTATTATCTTTTAATCCAATTTTTCCACGAACTTTTTGAAATAACCTTGTATCTGAGGCACATGGGCAAACATAAGAGTTTTTACTTCTCAGATAAAATCTAAGGGACAGAACTCCCCAGTTCAATACTTTCTCACTTTTTTCCTCTTTAGATTCAAGGCTTCTACAAGAAATATTCAAAGTCATAAGGCAAGAGTAAATGTGAGTATCACTCCCCCTGAACATTCAACTATCTATATATTATTAAAAGGTGTGCAAGGTTGAGGAAAACTTTCAAAAAAGGTGGATGTGTGTTCTCTTCTTTTACCATTCACATAATCCAATAAAGGTTTGACAAGTCATTAACATTTTTAATCTCTCAACAGCTGAAAGCATTCATTTAATAAACTCTTTTTCAGCAGTCCCCGTTCTACGTACGCGATCTCCAGTAGTCAATGAGACAGAAAGGCACACCTATGGAGCCCATTTATCAGAGGAAATAGGACATAAATAGGATCATTTCTCATAATGAAAGGTATTGCCATTGCAGGGTAATGGTCAGTGAGTTGGGGAAAAGACAGTGTCTGTAGATTGGGACCAGGAGGACTAGGTGATGGGCAAGCTTCACTTGCAGGATGGAAGTTGCCAGTGCATGAAGAGCCAGGAAAAAAGTGCTGCAGCAGAGGCAGCAGCAATGCCAGGTCTCTGAAGCTGCAGCAAGGCCGGCTCTTTAGTGGACACAGAGAAAGCCATGTGTGCAATGTGTAGTAACTGACCAAATATTCAGTCAGCATTTACATAATGCATGCCATTATGGGGATGCAAAGATGAGCCATATATAAGTTTGGGTCCTAAGAGTTGTATCATCTGGTGAAGCAGTAGGAGTAGAATAAAAGTAAAAGGGGAGTCAGATTTATTTTCTATATGCTGAGGAGGCAAGAAACAGATTTGGTTATAGTGGCATCTTCTAATAACTGGAGTTAACTTTTCAAGCAGGTCTTTATAAGGAGCTAATCACTTCACAGAGCAGGTAATAAGAGGATGTCTTATGTGTTCATTCACTGGAGAAATATATCAAATGATGCCTGTGCATCAGGGCAGAAGCATCTTCCACTCTTCCCCGCTTCTCTCCCCGACTTCGACTTCTCTTCCTTCCCTGAGCATGAGGCCAAAGAGGGTTTATCACTAGCATCTACATAGTTTGCTAGAGAGATTTTAAGATCTCTAAGGTGTCAAACTGACCACCTGCATACCTCTTCTCAAGAAACTAATGGGGGATATACCCCACCTGAACAATGAAATAAACCATCAAAGAAAAATGTATGAGATCAAGGAAAAGGCAGAACATGGAGAGGGCGAAGAGAATTCCCAGGATGACAGTAACAATGGCAAAGGGAAATCCCAGGAACACTCCTGCCTGCAGCAGTACTAGAGCACACAGTCCAACTTGGAGCACAAAGATGGAGGGCTCAGGAAGCCTTCAAGAAAAAAGAAACACAGGTTATCTGATATGTTTGATAATGTGGAAAGTACAGACAGGGGCTTTACAGTTCTATTGGAGAGAACGGAAAGAATTTATGATAGCTACACAAAATCTAGCAAGAGGAAAAACACTCCAATTATCAACTCCACAGAAAACACAGTTATGAAGGAGAGAAATATGATGATTGGTTTGTCAGTGAAAAAAATATATATACATACACATTATGGAAGGCAGAATAATGACCTCTCTAAAGATGTTGCAATCCCCAGAATCTATGAACATATTATTTTACATGGCAAAAGAGACTTTGCTGATATGATTAAATAAGTGTCTTGATATGAGGAGATTATCCCCTATTATCGTGTAGACCCAATGTAATCAGAAGAGTCCTTATAAGAGGGAGGCAAGAGAGTCAGAGAAGACATGACGGAAGCAGAGGTTGAAGCGATGTGTCCAGAAGCCAAGAAATAAAGGCAGCCTCTGGAAGCTGCAAAAGGGAAGGCACAGATGGATGGTCCTCTAGAGCCAACAGAAGAAATGCAGCCTTCAATTTTAGCCCCATAAGACCCATGTCAGATTTCTGAACCCCTGAACTGAAAGACAATAAATTTTTCTTGGTTTAAGCCATGAAGTTTATGGTAATTTGTTACACTAGCAATAAGAAACTAATATGTACATAACTGGGATGATATAAACAGTGAATATTAAGTTAACCAAAAATCATACTGTAACAGTGCTACAACTATTTTGAGAAATTAAGGAATGGAAAAATAAGATAGCATATGATGAGGCAGTATAAGAGTTAAGACTTCATATATCATAATAAGAAGTCAATATATAATGTACAAAATTGATAATAAAAAGAGCAACCTAAATGCATTATTGAGAAATGTGGAGAACGTTATTGAGAGAACGAGCTGAGAGGGAAAGAGGACTGGAGGGTGGGGAGGGGTGGGGCAGACTCTACAGTTTTCCTAAGCCTGGGAGTGTTATTTAGCTTTTTAAGTTCTGCACATACATTATTTTGATAAGAAAAAAAATTAACGTTAAAAGGAAAGGAAAGACTCGCTGTCAGAAATACTAGAAATTCTTTGCTATATCTCTAAATTTTACTGTGTTTGCCTTTATTGAAACATCATCTAATTTCCATGCCCTTGTTATCTACTGTATTCAGCTAGACTAGACACACTAGCATTCTAAAAATGGGAGAGAGGTTACGAGTTTCCATCTCTTCTAAGACTTAGTGATTTTCTTCCTCACAACATCTCATTCATAATCAATGTGAATCAAAAGCTTTGTAAACAGAAAGAAAATGGAAAACAAGCAAATGAAATATAAAGGAATGTGCAGAGTAGTACTTGAAAGTGAAGGAGGAATTAAAAATGGCCACACTGCTCTTCATTTGATATAGTCCCCAGGACACAATGTCATATTCAGTGGATTATGACATTTCCCCAGCATGAACTCTGTGGCTGCCTTTCTACCCCAAGCTCCAAATTAGTATTAAAATTGCCCCTTGGTTTCAATTTTTACTCTGGAGAGAAACTTTGTGCTGCCTACCAGGCCCACAATTACATTTTTTTTCCAACCAGCTGAAGATCAAGAACCCCAGCAGCTATGTACTATGCAGACCCAAGCTGTTGAGAGATTAAAAATGTTAATGACTTTGTCAAACCTTTACTGGATTATGTGAATGGTAAAAGAAGAGAACACACACACACGCATCCACCTTTTTTGAAAGTTTTCCTCAACCTTGCACACCTTTTAATAATATATAGATAATTGAATGTTCAGGGGGAGTGATACTCACATTTACTCTTGCCTTATGACTTTGAATATTTCTTGTAGAAGCCTTGAATCTAAAGAGGAAAAAAGTGAGGAAGTGTTGAACTGGGGAGTTCTGTCCCTTAGATTTTATCTGAGAAGTAAAAACTCTTATGTTTGTCCATGTGCCTCAGATACAAGGTTATTTCAAAAAGTTCATAGAAAAATTGAATTAAAAGATAATACATGTTCTTCCATGAACTTCTTGAAGACCCCTCATACACGTACCTGGCTTTATTCTTCAACTAGCCTCTTTAAGTATGGCCTCAGAGCCACTGTGGGGCTTATTTTGTATGTAGGTTGGGTAATCCCTGAACTCAAAGGCATGGCAACTTCTCTCCATCTGGCAACACCTGTATTCCAGTTCTCCTTGAGAGATACCACTCCACTCCTCCCATTCCACTGGCTTTGGGTGGAGCTGCATACCCAAGCTTCAGGCTAATCCAGACGACATAACCCATGTCCTGATCACAGTGATTGCTTGAGGGATGTGCACCTACAATGGCTGAAAGGTCAGAACCAATACACACAAGAGCAGAGTTGGCTGTGAACGAAATTGTTGAAGCCATGGATCCACTCATGCCAGCAGCCGGACACCTAAACTTTCCAGTTATGTGGTCCAACAATTACCTTCTCTTAGCGGGTTGGATATTTTGTCACTTGTGATACTAAGATTACAAAGTAATACAATCAGAAAGCTTTGTAAGTTGTATAAATAAGGTCTTCAGTTTAATAGTTTCCTTCCCATGATGTAAGAAAATAAAATAACAAAGCTACCAAACCTTAAGACCCAATTTTAAAATGCACTGCAGTAGCAGCACTGTTTGTGATAGCCAAGAACTGGAAACTACCCAAATGCTCATTAACAGTAAAATGGCTAAACACACTGTGGCACATTAACAGAATGGAATGCTGCGCAGCATTGAGACTGAATGACCCACAACTACATGCAGTTACGCGGATGAATCTTACAAACATAGTGTCGAGCAGAAGAAAATGTAGAACATAAAGTGTGGGAACATAAAATGGTACAGTCACTGTGGGAAATGGTATGGCAATTCCTCAAAAACCTCAACACAGAATTACCATAAGATCCAGCAATTTTACTTCTGGGTATATACCCCAAAGAAACGAAAGCAGAGACTTGAACAAATGTTTGCATACCCATGTTTATATAGCAGCATTATTCAAAAGAGCCAAAAGTGGGAGCAAGCCAGGTGCCCAGCAACGGATGAATAGGTGAACACAATGTGGTATTATCTACACAACTGAATATTATGCAGCCTTTAAAAGGAAGGAAATTCTGACATATGGTACAACATGGATGAACCTTGAGGACATTACGCTAAGTGAAATAAGCCAGACACAAAGAAAAAATACTATATGATTCCACCTATATGAGGTACCTACAGTAGTCAAATTCACAAAGACAGAAAGTAGAATAGAGTTTGCCAGAGGCTAGGGGGAAGGAGAAATGGAAAGTTAATGTTTATTGGGTACAGAGTTTCAGTTGGGGAAGATGAAAATGTTCTGGAGATGGTGATGGTTGTACAACAGTGTGAATGTACTTAATGCCACAAAGCTGTACACTTAAATGTGGTTAAAATGGAAATTTACACTACATATATATTTCACCATAATTTTCAAAAAAAGAAAAAGTGTTCCTATCCTATGACCCTACTTATATGAAGTCCAAATTCAGGCATAGCCAACATACACTAAGCCAAATCAGGATCATGGTTAAAGCGGTGGACGGTGGGGTGTGGGATAGGGAGAGGTGGTGACAGGATACGATGCAGGCTTCTGAGGAACGAATCATGTTCTGTTTCCTGACCTAAGTCCTAGTTACACAGATGTTCCCAGTTTGTGAAAATTCTCCAAGCTTGTGAATTTGGGATCCCTCAAAATCTCAAACTGCATCTCTCATAAAAGCAAAGAATCTATTTTAGAGGTTTTACAGCTTTCAAACACTTCTGAAATATACTCCCTCTTTAGAAAGTTATTTATACTCAGCATCATTCCATCCAGGATTTGAAGTAATACAATAAACACAAACACTACTCAATAAATATTTGTTAAATCAACAAATGAAGCAAAGGAGAAAAGTAAATTAAATCGGAACAAGGGAGAATAGAATAAAAAGACAAATCCATGGGAAAATACAGAATCTAGATATACAGAAAACACAGAATCCTAAAGTAAAGGGGTAAACTTTACAAAGCTACCTCTGACCAAAATAATCAGTTAATTGTCCAACATCAAGTAACTGATTGAGCCAGGACTTTAAATCAGGTTTTCTGTCTCCAATTACTACATTTTTTCTCCTACAGTAAGCTGTACTTTTCCAGATCATAGCACGGACAAGGAGTTGTTTGACAAAATGATCCCAGTAGCACTTTCCTAGGTAATATATTTGAAGTATTTCATTCATACCAAAAATTTATTTTTAATACTATTTTTAAAAACACTGCACAAAGTAAGATATAAATCGAACACATAAGCCAAACAGTTAGCTGGAGCTACTTGGTGAAGAACTCTGAATGTCAAAAATGGTAAAGAGATAAAAATATTAAACTAAATGACACAGGATTTGCAAAAAAGCTTCGCAAACTACAAATCACCTTCTCAGAGGTTAAAACTGATAAAAAGAGTACTTCTATTTCCACACTCAGCAACACCATGGTTAGCCCCTGTTCCTGCAGATTCTCAGGGGTAGGAAGTAGATAGAGCACCATCCTTGCTATTTTCCATATTTGTTGGGTGTTTAGTTACAAATGACCTGATCCATTTATAAGCCAATCATCTTGTTTCAAGAGCTCAACACACATTAGCGGAGAGTGTCTCATTACAAAAAGGGCCTCTTTAACAGGCTAACCTAATGATGTCTGATTTTTAACATTTAATTTTCAAGTTGTGAATTACACAATTAAGACCTTTTTCACAGGGGATGTTCTGTGAGAATTTCATCAATAATAACTGTACAGTCTCTTCAGGTCCAGGATTCTGATTGACTACTGAAGGTGGAGTGGTGCCAGCTACACCCTTGTTCTCCACGCACATGTACAACTGTGTCCTCAGGGCTGACTCACGTCCTGAACCCTTAGCTTAAGAGATGTCTATGCAGTGGGTTGGGGAGGAGAGGAAAAGGCCTTATATCAGAGTTAAACCCTTTTAGGGAACGTTATCATCAACATTGTGGACACTGGGTCTTGATACCTGGGAAAGACAATGTGTAAAGATGGGACACAAATGTTTCCATCATCACTGAAGAACTATATTCTTTTAAAAATGTTCCTCTTTCTGTAATTACTTCCATCATATCTGGCATAATTCCAAGTCAAACACAACTCTTTAGTTATTATAAAATGCTATGATGACCTGACACCCCATAATAAATAACCTGTACATGTATGTTTCTTTGTCTTTTGAAGTCATGGTAATAAAAATACCAGACATATGACCGGGTACAATCCATGCCATGGAGACCAGCAGAACAATGAAAACAACAAATATTGTTGCCTTATATTGCATGTTGATTAAGTATCATTCCTTCAGTAAACATTTGTTGAGCACCTACTAGGTACCAAATACTGGAAACAATAAAGATGAGTATTTCCCAGTTTTATCATAAAATGTTCTATTGGCTTAAAAATAGAACTTTATCGAATAGGATTTATTGGGTATATTCTGGGGAAGAAAGGGAGGGAGGGGGGGAGAGGGAAAGGAGAGAGGGAGAGAAGGAGGGAAAGAAAGGAGGAGGAAGGGACAAGTTAGCACCAAACTTATTTGCCTTAACAAATATTTTTAAATTGACTTTCATATTGATATTCTAAGTTCTACTAAACAAAAAGAGAGGTAAAATAGAAGAATGGAAAGAGTAAGGTTGACTTTGTGGTCACCTATCTGTTAGTACTTCAGGCATTTTGTGAGAGCAGTAGAGAAAATGAAGCCTTACCCCATTTATCTCCATTAGCCAAGCAATGCAAAGAGAATCATGTTTTTTATGTCATAGTTTCACATCTCTGTCAATGTATATTTTTAAAAGTTTTTTTAAAAAGTATGTTCCATCTCAGCTCCCTCACAGTCAACTATTTTTTTGCAGCTTGTAAGAGCTACCTCCCCAGTACAGAGAAGCTGGGCCTATTTGGTACCATGAACCCAAAGAAAATCAAGAAAAGAATAAAGTCCAAAACAAATATACCAGTTTTTGGTAATCAGAAACTCCTCCTCCAATTTGCATCTCTTCCAGAAACAGCTACATAAAATTATAATCTTTCAATGCAAATATAACGTTTTTTCAGGAATAGTAGGAATTGCTGAAAAAAAGCATCTTATAAAGTCTACAACCAATGAACTTTGCAAGATTATTAAGCAACCACTGATGTAGACGTGGAGAAAGATCAGCGGAAAGTGCCGAAATGCATTCCATAGAAATATGCTCAAAAGCACATTTCAAATCAATTTCTATCAATTTCTCCTGAGCAGAACTTGAATTTTTAAATTTGTAATATTTGAGACGATCATTACTATTACCTTCTAAAGAACCTAATTATAGAGTAGATTTTTTTCCTTTAGCCAAATTTTATTTAAAAGAATGTTATTTCCAAAACTTTTGAAAATATTTTAACATTGTTAATTTCTACTACTGTACTATAAATGACCTCTAACATTTAGCACTTATATGTCAATTTCACATACTTCAACCTTCCAGCATTATTATCCCCATTTTACAAATGAGAAAAGGGAGGCAGAGAAGTAATATTTAATTTGTCTAAGGTAACCCAGCTAAGAAGATAACTTTTAAAAGAATGCTTTGAATAATTTATTGAGATTGCTTTCTGTAGTCTAACAGATGATCAATTTGACTAACGTTCCTTAAGTATTGGGAGATGAGGTGGGAAGATATAGACTACAATTACAGCATGAAACATTCAATATAGATCTATTCAAATCCTCGTTAACTTTACTTTTATGTACTTGCCTTAATACTAATAACACTGTGTTAAAAACACCTGCTTCCCGACTCTCCACCCCTTCCCCCAAACAAGTGCATCTCAGAATAGATGTTTTTTTAGGACTTCTGAAGGACATTATCTGTTTCTAAACTAAACTCTGCTTGTGGAGGGCTGACACCACATAATATTCATCTCCTAGCACACTCTGTCACACAGTACTTACTCAATATTTGTTGATCTGAACTCAGACCTCACTCAGACCTCACTCTTCTATTTCCAAAATAATCATATTTACTCTCTAAGGGTGCATTTGTTTCCAACCTCCATCATTTCCATATTCAACCTTTTTACCACAATATTTATTGCTTATGCTTAATATGCTTCCCTTTAAGGTAGATTATTTATTTATAAACACTTTATACATCTCGACTTATTCTACTTGTTTTTTGAGTAACATCTAAAGTTTATTGTTTGGTCAGGTCTGTAAGAGTTAAGGGATCTTAAGATATAAAGATATAAAGGACTGTAAGGTATATAGGAACCATAATTATAACTGCTTGAAAAACTCTATAATAAAATAGGAACTCCCCAAATTTTATCTTAGAAAAAAATGCCTTTTTTCTATTTTATCAAATTAAAATATTTATCTCAACTTAAATACCATTTGCTCAAGGAGGTCTTCCCTGACCTGATCTAAATCAGAGCCACATATCCTTACCTAGAACATCCTGCTCTTTTCCTTCAGTGCATCCAATCTCATCAGAATAAACTTAATATATGATGGTAAAGCCCCTGTGAGGACAGTCACATGCCTTTTGCACTCACTATCCTACACTAAGTGCCTAACATGGTGTTCACATACAATGAACACTTGACAAAGGGACGAATTAATGAAGTGTTAACAAAAATTACTAAAAGTATAGTCACAAGGGGTGAAGATGTCAAATTCAACTGGGAGATTATTTCAAGAGGCTTAGTTACCATTCTTGACTACAGAAATGAGAACTACTCTGAGCTTTCTTGAGAAGTTTAACTTGCCATGTTTTACTCAGCTCCATCCAAGCCAGTGATACAGATGGCATTTTAAAACCCAGTGATTTTTTGTGATTACCAATAATAATTATGTAGCTTGGAAAGTGCTCTGGAGGAAAGCTGTGAGCTGCCTTGAGAGGAGGGACTGCAGGGGCTTTGTTCCACTCTGCCTGGGGTGGGGGACAACAAACGGCATTGGGTATCAGGAGGTGGAAAGCAGACGTGAAAAGCAACACATTTTGATAACTCATTAATCAAACAGCAGAAAACTAGTCAGGAGCAATCTGTTGGTAATATTATGCAGAGTTGATAAGTGAATGCCAGTAATGACTTATCTCTTCCCAGATAAGGTAAAACCTGGAATCAGACAGTCCCTACACCCCATTATCCTCACACGCCAATGGAACTTAATCTTTGGTTCTGTAACAGGTAATCCAATTCAGAATACAGAATGGGTTCCTGTTTTCACCTTTCCTTTTCTGTAGGCCAACCTGTGAATTCAGTCCTTAAGCATGTTTAAGGTCACATCTTATAAGTCCCTGGGCTCTTTCATCACCTACCCCCTTCTTTACAAACATGTTACTCAGATGAAATGGGACCTGTGGCACTGGGCTTGTGCCTAAGAGGGACAGTCCACTTTATATGAGAAGCCTGTCACATAGATACTCCATTTTTCTTCATATTTTGCAAGGGAGAGAAAGTAGATGGGGGGGGCAAAATAAGGGCTCCAGGCCATGTGAGATAATTAAATAATTATTACTGTATTTTTACCGATTTCAGTCCCATGCTGCATCCTCACATCACAAGCTACTAGCTCTACAAGAGGGAGTTCTTGAGACTCAACATTAACAATTGAAATGTCTCCATGGTGTCAAATCTAAATTAACATGCAACTTCCTTTTTCTGCAGGACTCAGGGTATGCTGCCCAACCAGGCTTTTGCTAATGTGTACAAGCTTTAAGGGTTATTCTGTCTCCTGCCATAGGAAATACTTTGCCAGTTGCAGAAGGATTACAGCAGAAAAGAGACAATCCTATGAATGTTTCACTGTTATATCAATTCTAGAAAGAAGAGGCTGCAGGAAAAAGTAGTGTTGAATAGTAAAGTGAGTGGGAGGCTAGTCTCTAATATCTAGACAGCAAAGTAGAAAGCTTAAAATACTCTAAATCTCTAAGTAATCAGAATACTATTAACCCATTATATTGTGATTTCCATAAAAGTACACACATGAAATTTGATGTGATTTATAAGAAAAGGCAAAAAAGAGAAATGTTCATATATTTTTTCTTTGTGGGGAAATGGATATTGTATTAGAAGAAAAAAGAAAGCCAAGTTCCTTTATTTTTTAAAATTTATTTATTTATTATTGGAATATAGTTGTACATATCTATGGGGTACAGCATTGAATATCAATACCTGTGTGCTATATGAAATGATCAAATCAGGATAATTAGCATATTCTTCATTATGAATGGAATCGATTTTCATGGCCCTTTATTATTCCTTCCTACCCCCCACACCCTTCCCTTTCCCACCTCTGGGGTGTTCCTTTATTTCAATGTTCCTTTGCCAGGTCAGTATCAGGCAGCAACTCAGATTTGGTCCAAGCCCTACAGGGACCATAAAAGTCATGCAGAAAAAATATATTCATTTTCCAGTGTCCTACTCCTTCTACGGCAGAAACAACAATAAAGAATCCAGAGGTGAAAAGAATTAGTACATCATAAAAAGTAGGAAAGAAAAATAAAATACTCTCACACTGACTGTCCCTAAGCAAATTTACTCACATACTTAAATTTATGCAGCAAGTTACCAGGAGCCTCATAAATACTGGACCCATAATCAAGCTGTAATCATTCATTTTATTTACATTTCATTAGGGGGCACTAAGGTAATGATCTTCGAAAGATTTCTCTGCAGCCAATGAAAAAGGAAGTGGATGTTCTAAAGGGGGAGGGCATAAAAAGGAAATGCCATTTGTCCCAAAGGTACAGAATTATTAAAACAATCTGTTTTAAAAGTTACTATGTGCTCTAACGCATTCTTGACTTGTAAATGCATTCTAAATTATTTTTACTCCACATGTTACATGGGAGGTAAGACCTGAAACTATCTGACTAAAGAATTTAGACTGAACTTTTCATATTATGTGGAAAACAAACTTCCATGAAATAGAGGCTGCAACAGTAATTTCCAATATACCTAAAACATTCACCATATATATTACTACTTGTCATTTACTTCTGGCAAAATCCGTGACAACCTTTCAGGCACTTCCACCGCAATTTGAATAGCTGCACAAAAGGGCAGAGCAGCAATACACTGAATAAAACATCCAGTGCCTGCATCATCCCTTTGAAGGCTGTCAGCTATACATTTTGAATAACCTGAAATGAAGATCAAAAGGGAATAGAATTCATTTATTTATTTATTCTACCTGAGGCAGTGAATGAAAAGAAAGTAAAATTTTGGATTTTAAAAAAGTCTAAATTTAGGAAAACATTGATACCTTGTTCCATTACAAAGTATGACACTGAGGTATAAAATTGAGACAAAGCACCAAAAAGAGTTAAAGAAAAGTAAAACCGGACACTCCTTCCTCTCACTTTTTTCCTTCTCAGTCACCTTCTATTTGACCCTCCACAAACACAGTTCCTCCTGTATTCCAGCCATGATTCTCTTCGGTAATTTCAGTTTGAGAGTGGTTCCTTCTTCCTGTGGGGACTCCCTGGGAATTGCTCACGTTTTTCCCTCTTTTCTCAAGCATGTTGTAAAGACAGAAAGAACGTGACAGAATTCAGGATAGGAAGGAGGGAAAAAGAGAGGCTGCATTATTTTGAAATTATTCTACCTAACATGTAGATATTAGTTTGATTGACATAAGCCATATAAGCCATCTCTTTATACAGATTTTTTTTTAAAAAACATAGTTAAAGAAAACTACCTGAAGGATAAAAATGCTTGTTGAATAGTTGAACACATAACTTAATGTGCAAGTTTAATGGCACCATTTAACAACCTGCTTTCACTAGGTAACTGATTCTCTACCGAAGATAATTCTCTACAAAAGATAACACTAATACAATCCTGCATATAGGGTATAACACAATTACTTCATTGAAACACTACATATGATCCCAATGCTCAATGCTGGAAGCTTCCCCCATTAGAGCAGGAGCAGATACCGCCAGTGCCCCATCTACCTCCAACAGACATGGGGACAGACAGCTGAGGCGGCAGCACCTGCTCCTGCCCCACCTGGATAGCCCAAGCCTTGTGATTTTCATCTCTGAAGAGCTGTCCTACACAAGGCAGCCACACAGCTTCAATTACTTCCATGGGACTTAGGGGTTCGGGCCCAAGAAGTTCTAGTTTATCTGAAAGACAATTTTCCTGAGAGTATGTGTTAAGTTGGATTCTGTGGAGCAGACTCGGGACTTACCCATCATTTACAGAATAGCTTCCCTGGGGAAATGTGTTCATAGGTTTTAAGTGACCAACCTGACTGTGAACTATTTAAAAAGAGCTCATTTGAAACCCGTGACTGTTTATGAAAAGGCAACTAAAAATGAGACTCTCATCAATTGGAGATTTTTGCTCCCAAGGTGTTCGGTTTGGCCCTTTAATTCAGTGAGACCTTGAGCCAGTTACTTAGTTTCTATGAGTCCAAATTTTACTCATTCCTAAAATGGAGGTCATGATACCATGCTTAGCAACCTGACGTTCCTTTATCTCCTTCCTTGAATGACTTTCCCCACAGAAAAGTGCAGAGAATGTGAAGACGATGTAATATCACTCCCCTGACGCGGTGACCCAACCATCAGCTATTACTTAATCAAAAAGGATAATCTCCAGGATTATACTGGGTGGGTCTGACCTAAGCAGGTCAATCCTTTGAAAGAAGGTGAAGCGTCAGAGAACTTCTCTTGCCGGCCTCAAAGAATATTGGAAGCTGCCATGAGGTCTACACTTAAAAGAAACTGAACTCTGCCAACAACCGAGAGAGCTTGGAAGAGGACCCAGCTGATCCCTGTCCAGGCTTCTGATCTACAGACCACGAAATAATAAATGGGTGCTATTTTAAGACATTAAATTTAGAGTATTTTGTCACACAGCAATAGAAAACTAATACAGAGCATAGCTATTAATTTATGTGTTTCCATAACTACAGGGAAAAGAGACATCAGAAGTAACACGAACACACATATTAGAAGGAGAAAGGAAAAGGAAGGGCAGAGATTTGAGGTTCATTGTGCCAGACACTCAGGTAGGTGCTTTAAAAATGTTACCTCTTCCAAAGAAAGTTTTATTTAAAATGAAGTTCTAATGTCTCCTATTACTCTAATATAGAGTTTCAATTTAAAGCCAAGTTACTACCAACTTCACAAAACTTTAACTTCATTATCAGTATAGAAACCTTTTAATTAGGGCCAGCCCCGTGACTCACTCGGGAGAGTGCAGCGCTGGTAGTGCTGAGGCCACGGGTTCAGATCCTACATAGGGATGGCCGGTGCGCTCACTGGCTGAACATGGTGCAGACCACACCGTGCCAAGGGTTCCGATCCCCTTACCGGACCAAAAAAAAAAAAAAAGAAACCTTTTAATTAGCAAAAAGGTATCATCTAAAGATGGTTTTGAAGATTTTCATTTTTAAAGCACTCAGAACAGTAACCAAAGGTTAGGGAATTGTGACCTTTGAAGCAAGTATACAAACTTATTTATTTATCATATAGGCCATTCAGCACCAACTTTCTCTATTGGTATTAAAATAAACATATTATTTAAAAATGGACGCGACAATCTGTGTAGCAATGCAGAAAGCAATTAGCTGCATCAAAGACATTTAGAAGAAAATATGAATTGTGAACTATTTTTTAAAAATAGCAAAATCAGAAAATACCTTTGAAATGCTTTAAAAATAAGAATAGCACACATCTACTCTAACAAATCAATAGAACAAAAAAGCAGGAGAGTATTGCCTATACTTTAAAAAGTCTGCTCGTCTACATAATGTTAATTTTGCAAGAACTCTTGAGGTTTCTTAAAAGCTGAAACTGACTTATCAAAGACCAGTGAATACAAAACACATCTTTGCTACTTCAGAATTATTTTGAAATTTCTAGCATTTGTCATGCTGTAACTTTGATTCTTTAAGAAAAAGCATGGGCATCAAGCACAGCCTCAAAACATTTCAGAATGCTCCCACAGGGAAAAGGAAGCACTTTTTTTTGTCAGTACACATTTCTCAGAACTGTAATTGACAGCTTGGTGTTCCAGGAGATAGAATGGAAATAAATAAATACTAGAAAGTTATAAGTACGATTAGTAATAAATTTTGCTTAAAGACAAAACTGAAGGAAATGTATTCATCAGGTAATTTCATTAAACAAATGAGCCTCTTGAAATTTGCTATCTTAACTTTATATAAATATATAACTTTATATAAATATAGTTCAACAACAAGAGCTGTTTAGGCACCTGAAACTTCCCTGCAGTTGCTGCTTACTTTTAAAAAGTAGTAACAATTTTATAAAATGGGGATGAAGCTATAAATATTCCTTAATCTCAGAGCCTCACCTCTGGATTTTTTTATTTGGTAACTCTATTAGTCTGTTTTCCCTTGTTGATAACAGAATACCTGAAACTGGGTAATTAATAAGAAAAGCAAATTTATCTCTTATGGTTTTGGAGGCTGGGAAGTCCCAGGTCCAGGGGCCACATCTGGTGGAGGGCCTTCTTCTTGGTGGGGACTCTGCAGAGTCCCGAGACAATGCATGGTGTTACACAGCCAGGGCTGAGCAAGAGTGTGCTAATATGCTCATCTGTTCCTATAAAGCCACTCTTCTCCTCTCATGATAACCTATTAATCCATTAATCTATTAATCTATCAGTGAATTAATCTATTCATGAGGGCATGGTCCAATCACCTCTTGAAGGCCTCACCTTTCAAATACAATATTGGAGACTAAGCTTCCACATGAGATTTGGAGAGGATAAACATTTAACCCATATCAGTAGCTAATTATTCAATACTTTGTACTTTAACCACAATGTGAACAGGCATGTTTTACTAAAAATGTTAACTATGGCTTCCATTTATAAATGCTTGCTCTGGGCTAGCACTCAATGTGCATTATCACATTTAATTTGTGAGGTATATACTATCAACAATCTCACTTCATTGGTAATAAAATTAAGACCTAGGAAGTTTATTTAACTTGTCTAGGGTTAAGTAGGGTAGTAAGTAGTAGAACTGGGATGGCTAGTGTCATAGAATGTTTGTGTTCCCCCAAAATTTATATGTAAAAATCCTAACCCCAAATGTGGTGGTACTTGAAAGTGGGAGATGAGGTCATGAGGAAGAGCCTTCATGAACGAGACTAGTGCCCTTATTTTTTAAAAAAGGCCCCAGAGATCTGTCTTGTTCCTTTCTACCATCATTAAAAACAGCCATCTATGAACCAAGAAATGGGTCCTCACCAGACACCAAATCTGCTGGCAACTTGCTCTTAGACGTCCCAGTCTCCAGAGCTATGAGAAATACATTTGTGTTGTTTACAAGCCACCCAGCTTATGTATTTTGTTACTGCAGCCCAAATGGACTGACAGTCAGCCTCCAAAGCCAAAATAAGTAAGTAATCCTTGTGTTATACTATCTTTCATGACATAATCACTCCTAATAAAACATTAGAGGTATTGCAGCTGTCATGGCTACTTTACATGACAGAGAGAAATCAATAGAAATGTTTTGTATATATGTTTGCCAATAATCAGACAATTTTAGATCTGCAAGGACATAACACTAGCTCTCCCTATCACATATAGACACATTCTTAAAGTAGTATCAATAGAGTGATACATAAAAACACATGAAAGCCACTAGCTACTTAATTGTACCTAAATAACTGTTTAACTTGCAAGTCAGACAGTGGGTATATTAATTTCTAATCATGAAATAATCTGACATAATTAATCCAAGACCAAAAAAAGATTCATGAAGAAGAAATTCCACTGTGAATCGCCAACAGCTTTTGTCATACAAGCTGGTCACCAGGGGTAAATTTAAGATACATACACAAACTGTATGTATGACAGTCTAGAATACAGAATGTTGTGAAAACTAATCTTTTATCATCTTTTATAAATTTCCAGTATAATTCTTGGAATACAAATAGATCCAGATCTCTTTGCTGCAAAATAAAACAATACATTAATTACAAATATTTTATATAGAGATCTAGAAAATATACTTGTAATAGAGAAAAGCAAAAGGTTATTATCCTCTACACAATTGATGAGAAAATACAAATAGCCCAGAGATACAACAGCAAATATATAAATATTTGTCAGAAAAAAATCTAAACAGCAAAATAAAATTAAAAGGTGATAAAATGTTTTGTTAGCGAGCAAAATGCAAATTGAATTAACAATGAGATATCACCTTACACAGAAGTTGGCAAAATATAAACATTGTTAAAATACCTATTTGTGTCAGGGATACAAAAAAGGTGATACTTCTCAAATATTTCTTCTTTCTGATTCAGTTATTTTCTGTTCACCTGTCTTCCAGTTTCCTAATCCTGTCTTCTGCTGTGTCTCTCCATAGAATTCTTAATTTCAGACATTTTATTTTACAGTTATAAACTTTTCAATTTGCTTTTTTCACAAATTTCATTTCTCTGGTGAAATTTTCCTATTTTTATCTATTTTTCTTTAACATATTAATCATGGTTTTAAGTCTCTATGTTCCTACTTCAATCTCTGGAGCAAAATTACAACTATAAATTATATTCTGTCTTTTGGTCATATGGTCCTGTTTCTTAGCATACCTACAACTTTTGATTATCGGATACTGTGTATAAAAAACTGAAAAGGCTCTAAATCAATGATTCTTACCCTTTATTTTTTCATTATCATTCCCTTAAGGAGATTAATTAGATTTTTTTCCCCCTAATTTCCCCAACTCACTGGATATACCATATATGTTTATGCATCAGGGGTCTTTAAAGAGCTATGAACCATTGTAATATTTAATATTGGTTCACGCCTCAAGAACCAACCTTTACCCCCTTGGGAGTGATATTGCCCCTATTGAGAATGCATGCTCTTAGTAATGTTATCTTCTACCAGAGAAAGTTACTCTTCCTCTTCTAGGCAGGTAGAGAATGACTCATGTTAATGAAATCGTGGCCTGAGCTGAGTCAAGACTGGTTACAGTTTTGGTATAACATACATCTGATTCACTCCTGTTCCAAGGGTGCAGGTCCTCCCAGGCTTTCAGTGCATGGCCTGGTAGGTCTTGGCCCAACTCTTTTCTAAACTCATGACTTAACATTAGTTATTAGCATTCTCATTGTAGAACCAACTAAATGTTCTTCTGATTAAAAGGGATAGATTCATTACATTCAGGCAATTTATTTATATCTTGAAACCATCTTCTCCTTCTGGATAGCAAGCAACTCTCAAATATGAAGAAGGCACTATGTGACAAAATTACTGTGTAACTTTAAAAAAAATTGTTCAGTTATATGGCCCTTTAAATTACAGTATTTCTTATTCTACAGAGTATATTTTATACAACAGTTTACATTTATCTTAATAAGTTACTAGAAGCATTCTTGGAATAAACTACCTATCATATCATTATATATAATTATTTGGGAATGTGGTTTAATGCAATATGACAAAAAAAAAAAGGTAAAAATACTGGAAAATAAAAATTATTGTTATTTGTACATGATATAATTTTTTTTCTAGAAAGCCAAATAGAATCAATTTAAAAACTATTGGAATTAAAAGAATTAATTATGACCAAATCCCACATAAATATATAAAATTCAACAATTTTGCTAACAGTGACAAAAAGAATATGTGGCAAAAAAAAGAGCCTATTTACATAAAAATTCAAAAAATAAAGAAAAATGCCCCAAGGTATGATCTTAATGAGAAATGTGTGTAATCTAAAAGAAAACAATAAAGACACCTTTGAAAGAGAAACTAATACCAGTGTCATTAATTGAATATAAAAAATATTCCTACTAGGAAAAATTAAGACACCACAGGATGACACTTTCTCCTAATTGAAATGTATATTTTTAATATGCCACTTAGAGAAATATGGCATGGTAAGAGAACCTCAAATATGATTCTAACATTTATCTAAAAAAAAAAATAGTTGAAAAAAAAGAATAAACTACTACATAAACCTGAAAAAGAGAAAATATAAAGACAGACATACATCTACCATTGTTAAAAATGATAGAGTACTAGTTAAAGAAAATACAGATAACAAAATCAGAAAAGAGATATATTAAATGTAATGAGACCTAAGACCTAACAAATCAGTGGTGAGAGGAGGATTATTCAGCAAGGGAAGAAGGGAGCAACAGATTAGGAAAATGGGCAGAAAATTTTATTCTACTATACACCAAAATAAATTACAAATCCATTAGGCCACAAATGTTCATTTTGTTCCTACTAAGTACCATACACTGTTAGGTACTGGAGATTCAAAGATGAGAAAATAGTCTAGTAGTATAATAAATGAAGTAGTATACGTGAAAGGGCACTGGGGTGCCCCTAATCCTTTCTAGTGGAAGATATTTTTTCTCCTAGTGTGAAGGAACACTTATGAAATTTCGAAGGGGCCGGGTCTGTCCTGTTTGCTGCACCTCCTCAATGCCTTCACACTAAATGCATAGTGCCTGACATACAGGAGAGGCTCAAATGTTTATTAAATAATAAATTACAGTAAGTGTTTTAAAATAACATGACTGCTTTTCAGTCTGCATGTTGTCTCCCACAGAAAAGCCCAGGTTCCTGTCCTTCCACCTCCAGTGGAGGTTTACAGTAATTTGGCTTTTGAAGAATGATGAGATGGAAAGAAAGCAGTCAGAGATTTCAGCAAAGCAGCACTGCAGTGAGGAGAGAGGGGATCCAGGCCCTAGAGGGACTGAGTAATCAAGAAATGAGTGAAAGTGTTTCCGAGTAGCAAAGAAACTACTACTAAAGATCAAGAGCATAAAATGAAGAACCCAAACCCTTCAATTTTATGACTTCCTAAAAGCAAGGATTGGTAGCATAGAAACGCAGAGCTAAAGATTATCCAAGGAAAAGACAATGCTGGGAAAAGAAATTATAAAACAATACTTTTTCATTGACTTACAATTTAAAGTCATTTTATTGTGTTTGTTTAGCACACCTACATAATGTTTAACACACACCAGGAACTGTTTGGGGTGATTTATGAATATTATTTCATTTGATCTTTGTAACGACCCATTATCTGAGGGTCATTATGACTATCACCACCACACAGATGAAGAAACTGAGGACCAGAGATGTTAAGTAACTTTCTCAAGATGATGCAGCTATTAAGAGGCAAAGCCAGGATATAAACTGACTGTTACAAATGTGTTTCCATTAATACAGTTCACCCCAAACGTGTAACTCCTTAAATTAACACTTTATCTTTTTGAAACGAGAACAAGAAAATAAAGGAGTAATAAAGATAGGAGTTTGAATCTTCTATCAATTACTATCTGTGAGACCTGGGCAAGTTAAATAACATTTCTGGGCCTTTGTTTTCATATCAGTTAAATGGAGACAATGCAACCTAACCTCATGATTAAAGATTAAGAAAAAAAAAAAAAAACATACCTATGGAGAAGCACCGGGCAACTGAGGAGCACAATGCTAGAACAATGGCAGCAAATAGAGCTACAGCTGCATTAGCATTAAGTGGCAGACTGAGTACTGAGCTGGCAAAGCTTCCCTTGGGATCCTGCAGGTCAGAGAGGGAAGAAAACACAGACTAGAAAGATGGCTCAGAGAATGTAAAGGAGTTGAGGGATAACTAGGTTGGAAAAATGGCAAAAGGGCAGATTCAGTGGGTAACAAAGAGGTTGCATTGTTACAATATAATCGGACTCCACAGGTACCCTGGAAGATGGTAATTCTTTTCATAAAAGAGCTAATAATAATATACCAACTTCTATGCTAAACATCACAAAGTATCAAATCTAATGACTAATAGCAGTGGAGAAATGGGGATGCCTGTCTCAGACCTTCACTTGCCCTGTGTATAAAATGAATTCAAAGAGTAGTTACTCTGAGTGTTTTTCTTGTAGTACTTGTAGTAATATTAGGAGTCAGCAAACACTTATTGGTGCCTAACACACGCCAAGGAATATGCAGAGTACTTCCGACCCAATATCTCACGAATGCTCATAATGATTTCCATCAAAGTCACATAGCTACTAAGTGGCAAAATGGATAGGAAGACAGGCTTACTCCTGAGAAAAAGCACATGATTTTAACTACAGTAGTTTTCACTTTCAAATGCAGATGTCTTTGGGAAACATCTTTAGAGAAAGGATGGAATCACCAAGTAAAGAACACTGTGTTTCCACTGACTGCAGAGATCTACCTCTTTACTAATCAACACAGGATTTGCCAACATTCTTCCCTGCCCCACCCTTTGGATCCTCCCCTTTACTGCCACATTAGTTTACCTGCAGCAGATGAGACACCTAAAAACAAGGCTGGGTTCAGAATAAGAGACAACCAAAGTCAAATACCAAAACAACGACAAAGCTTAGGTTCAAATAATTATTATAGTAAGGATTAATTAACCCCAGGCACAACTATTTTAAGTATAAATATTAAATCAATCTGCTTGTAAGTCAAGTCACATCCAGTTAATGCACTAAAAGTAATTTGTACCAATTCTGGTCCTCAGTATATCCTAAAAGCCATTTTTTAAAAAATATATATATTTTTTAAAGAATATTTTTAAAAGTATATTCTTCAAACTGGAATCTGAAAGGGATTTTTAGGGACATACAAATACTTTACACATTTAAAAAATTTTGTTGCCATTTTATTAATAGTCTTAAAATATAGGAACTGTGTGATGATTACCTTTTAATGTCAGACTGCCCCATACATGTACTAATGATCAAGTTGGCCAAGTATTACTGCTTCAATTGCCCTGAGCTAATGAGAAAAGATCAGAGGCCTACTACACAAAGTGAAGAGCAAATGATATTACGGAGCAATGTGCAACCATCACTAAAGGCTTTTTATCAGAAAAGTTATAGGAGAATTGAGCTTCACAATTTGTATGATAAATACACAAACTCAAAAAACAAATGAAGGAAGCCTGTGTTATAGCAGTCAATAAGATATTCATTTTGTGAAGGGTGATGTAGTTGCAGCAAAGTATCATCATTAATATGTAATATTAAATTGATATTGATATTTTAAATGTTATTCTTTTTGTAATTAAATTGTATTTGTTTTAATTTTAGTTTTAGTGGCAAAACTGTGAATCACAGAAGTTGGTTCCTGACTTTTTTTCTTTGAACACAAAGTAATATTAAAATAAAAAGTATTTAAGTCAATATCATGGGTAAGAAAAGGTTTGTCTTTTTAAAAAGTTCACACATTATTCAAATGTGAGGAACACCACTAAAGGTAAGGACATGGACTGGCCAGTTAGCCCAGCTAGTTAGAGTGCTGCCTTGTAACACCAAGGTCAAGGGTTCCATCCAGCCAGCTGCCAGGAAAAAAAAAAATGTAAGGACTGAAATTATAAACTATTACTTGATTTTGGAAGCACTGAAATCAGTCAGCAATCTCCACATGCTGCCACTTTGCTGTTAATGTAGTCCATAAAAAACAAATGCGAGGCAAAGCTGTGTACCACAAGTGGCTTAAAATCTAGGTAGGGAGAATGTTCCATGTGAGGGAAACAAAAGAATCCATCTTAACTTCTGGTGGTCAAAGAGATTTTTGGGAGTTAGATAACAACTACAGAAAAGACACACATACCCACACCCACACACACCATTTCAGAGAATTCATAGACTCCAGGAAGCTGCCCATAGATCCCAGGATGAGAACACCTAAATAACAAGAGAATAAGAACAATTTATAAAAGGTGAATTATTTTATTTAATTAATAAACGGAAATAAGATGATGGCATGCAACCAAGAAAGAAACAAGTTGGGACCAAAAAACTGAAAATAACTTGCTCAGTTAGTAAAAAGACTGAGAAACAACTATTAATAAGTTTGGCTGAGGAAAAGCTTAAATACAAATATACACAATTCCAAACCTCATAATCTCACTTTTTTTTTTGTTTTTTTTTGTCTTTTTGTGACCGGTAAGGGGATCGCAACCCTTGGCTTGGGTGCTGCGCTCCCAAGCGCTGCACTCTCCCGAGTGTGCCACGGGACCAGCCCCATTATCTCACTTTCAATGAGTCAAATTACAAAAGCATCTCATCATTTATTGGAAATTTTTTTACTATCAGAATTTTTTCTACGAAGAAGGTCATATAAGTATAATATAGACATAGGGAGTTGTCAGAACATGTACTTATTTTAGGCCAATTAAAGAGATACAGACAGAATCTATGGATGATTAAATGGAGTAATAAATGATAAACTTCTCATATGTAAAAGGTCAGTCATATTAGGTTTTGAAGGGCCAAAAAAACCTCTGGTTTTCCAGTGTCTGTGGGTTTCAAAATATGATTCTTGTTTAGATGAAAATTAAAAGATAGAACTATCAGGAGATGAGAAATAATTACGAAGAGCTTTGTTTATTTGTTGCCAAAGAACCACTAAGCAAAATTTTGAAAAGCCCAACACAACGTTTCATTGAGATTTTAACCAAGGGCAGACTTTGAACAAATGAAAGGATTTAATTGCTAAGTTTCATGGTTTGTCATAGAAAAAATATGAAATTTCCCTCTATCAAAGATTAATAGAAAAATCATAATAAAAACTGTGAAAATTATTTACATAGCTTAAGTAGATATCAGAGATTACAGACATGCTCTGAGGAACAGAACTAATCATCAACCCCTGACCTATGCATAGCTAATTACCAACCCTAATATGGAGAAAATCTTTATTACCTATTCAGTTGCAGCTTTCTGATCAAAATTTCATCATTGCTGATCTTAAATAAGAACCAGCCATGCAGGGATTTTAATTCAAAGTTCAAGCACAATTTCAACACAAGTTTATTTCATTTCCTTCTTTCTTCACTTTTCCCTTTTTTATTTTCAGAAGAAAATGTGTTATTTCTTGAAATATACAACCTGTGGGGTGGCCTCCAGTTCTATCATCTCCACTTCTGAAGTCACACAATCCAGCTAAAATAAAACAATGAAACTAAAATCTTCTATGGAGAAGAGATCTTATGCAATTACTATTTGAGCAAGCAAACTAGAGGATAGAACACCATATTCATTTATAGGATTACACCACTTTCTCCAAGGCCAAGAATTCCCAATGAAAACACCAACTTCATATAGATTAATGAGGTTTTGGCATCTTTCTGATTAAAGTGGACAGAGCTTTTCCTGATGAAGACTTCTTACCTACTCATCTCCAGAAACCTCTCGAATAATTCAAATTGCAGTTGGACAAACAGAATTATCTAAGAAAAGCCCTCATTGGTTAAGATTTTATGAACAGCAATTCAGAAGGGATAATTTATTGTAGAAAGCCAATGTTACACTTCTTACCAGCCAGGCTATTATTTGAAGATATCCTCCATACCACCCCTCCTGCCCTTGAAAAAAAAAAAATACTTGGATACTAACTTTGTTTTATAGTATTTCCATAATTTCTGAGGATAACATGGCTTCAGGTCTCCTTCCATGTACTTTCAAAACTTTGGTGATTCCATCAGACAGGATAGCCAGGTGTTTAGTATTCCAATTCTGGTTGTAATTTCAGTGGGAAATGACTACAGTACTGCATTTGGGAAATTGGATAATGCTGTCCTTTTTTTTTTTTTTTTAAGTATCCTTACTATATACATGCCTTCCAGGCAGCAACATTATCTTCAATGTGATCTGAATATTTTTGGTGATGTAAGCCAGGGATAATATGGAATAATTCAAACTTCCTAAATTGCCGGAGAATAATGACTAGAAATTAATAAATAAAATCCAATATAATGTCAAGCTCAATCTTGTTTTATTGACAAGTGACAACTATAATAACTTCATTAGGAATGGTTAAGAAAACTGTTTGAATCAGAGCTGGCCAGGCTCCTTTTAACAACCTTACTGCACCACCCCCAAAAAAGATTATAAAAAGAAGACATTTATACAAAACCAATGCAGAAATTCCTCCTCCACCACAAAGAATTAGGTTCCGGAAAAGTGCCAAGAAAAGGTGAACTCACAATTGGCAAAATTAATAGCTTGGGAGGAAAATAAAGTCATATGAACTGAGGTTAGAACTAAACCTTTAAAAGTCCTGGTAAATATTTGAAACTCCATAAAAATAAAATAAGGACAAACACATTCAGTGAGAAAATATGACAGTTCATATATTTTTGAGTAAGTATAAGTGGAGAGTATTAATTGCCTTATAAGTTCCCCAAGAAGTAGATACTTTCTAGGGTCTCGCATCATTTTGACTATAAATGAGACACTTAGAAACTGACTTTGCATTGTTACAAATAAAATAAGCTCTAAGAAGCCATGTTTCCCCTAAATCTGGTCCTCCATGAAAATGTTCGTCTCTAGGGGCTAGATGTGAATCCAAAGATGCAGAGAAACATGAATAATTCAAGATGGATAAAGAAGCTTTAGAGTAACCTTTATTTACCCTACACAGCTGTGTTGAGTGGGTCCCCTCCACAGGACCAAGTGTATGACCTCAGTTCTGCTGCAGCAATTTTAAACATCTCTCCTTCCCCTTCCTGGCAGGTCCATCACTGTGGAATCCTAAAGCAGGCTTGCCCGTCCTTGTTTCCTCCCAATCCACTACTTTACATCAGAGAATTATTCAGTTGCTAAAAAGATAGTGAAGCCAGACAGAACTATATAAAGGCAGTCACCACTTTCCTGCTTCATACATTCCTGAAAACATGTCAAAGAGTCAACTATATATTATCATGGATGTTTTTATTCCTTGAGAGATTAAAAAAAAATCAAACTCCCTAATTATTCTTTATACACTCCTCATTGATATATGTCCAATCTGTCAACATCCTTTGATTTCGTTCTTTTCATTCACAATCATATACACACACCACTGACCTAAATATAATGAATGACTGATTGAAACTAAAGGTTAGTCCTTTCTGGAAAACCAAATGATTTCCCTCTGGTGTCAGCTGCATTAAGTTTATGAGAACTACACTTAACTACCATTGGCACAGTCTTTTCTGTTTTTTACTCACATTTCAGAAATAACAGTAAAAAGCAATGAAGTACTCAAAACAGCATTTTATTGCCAAGATGCTGCTGCTGAAACTAAATGTTAGCTGGCAGAAAATGGTGATAGCCAACACCATCTATGGTATTAGGAAGTGGAGTTTTGATTAAACAAGGGAGCAGTTAAAGAGGACACAGTTTCAGAGTCTTCTCTTCCAGCTCTCAAAAAAGATGCCTTGAGGAAAATAAGCCATGGGGCCCAGCAGACCAGTTCTTCTTTAAGTCTTAGGAAGAAATTCTCTTTTCTGAGCCGAGCCCGTGGCGCACTCGGGAGAGTGCGGCGCTGGGAGCACGGCGACGCTCCCGCCGCGGGTTCAGATCCTATATAGGAATGGCCGGTGCACTCGCTGGCTGAGTGCCAGTCACGACAAAGACAAAAAAAGAAATTCTCTTTTCTTCTTCTCCTCAGACTGGCCTTTCCTTTCCAATGAACTGTATTCTACACAGGGTAATTATTACAGTTTCTGTGCAGAGGGTGTCTACATGGATTAGGATTGTGTGTAGCTGCATATGATTGGTAACCCAAAGAGATTCAGAAGCAAGAAGTCCAGGGCTGGTTTGGTGGCTACCGAATCAACAGACTCAAGCTACTACCTTTCAATTCCACCCTGCTTAGTAGGTAGTCTACCTTCATGTTCACCTCAAAAACCAATATGCCTGCTGGAGCTCCAGCCAACACGGATGCATTCCAGCCAGGAAAAAGGAAGTAGAAGGAAAGAAAAAGAATTCCCACCAGCTGTTTATCCCTCAAACAACTTCTGCTTATATCTTATCGGCCATAATGCAGTGCCATAACTATTTCTAGCTATGAAGGAGGGAGGCTGGCAGGTACGGTCTTTTAGCTGAGTATATTACCACTCTGACAAAAATCAGAGTTTTAACATTAAAGTAGAAAGGAAGCATGGATACTCGATATACAACTGGATGTCTCTGCCAGTTGCTCAGCTGGTTGTAGTTCTGGGCATGAGCACAGTCTTCTCTACCTCAGGAAATCCCTGAGGCACCTGAAGGTCCAGCCTCATTCACCAAAGAGACACCACTGCCCAGTGAGGCAACAGCCTCCTAGGAGGGAAGAGCACACTTGCTCAGAGTGTCCCTCTGCATCTTTCCCAAAGCTTCCAATATGGGAGAATTCAAGGTGCCATGACCTCTAGTCCCGGCCAGCTCCACTTCCCCAGCTCATCTCAACCGCACAGAAGGCTGTGCTCTGAAGGTGCATCTACAAGTTTAAGATACCAAACCGTATTCTCAGAGAAACAATGTTATAAATATTGGGAAGTTTTCTGGGTTTACCCACAAAGGCCTATTTAATAGGTAATGTAGTAGAAACAATATTCATTTTCCATTATCTACAGTGGAATTGATTGGATTTCGACAGATCAGTCTTTGCTCTAATTAAGTGTGGAAAGAACCAGGATAGAAGGAAGAAGAAACAGTAGCAAGGAGCAACTCATATTTCTTCACAGCTTTGTTCTCTGGCAAATGCACCTGTCAACTGTTCTCTCCCCAGCAAGTAACTTGTCTTATGCCTGTGTTTTCCCGTAGTAACTTGTATCATGCCTGTGTTTTCCCTTTTACTCTCTATCAGTGGGGTTCTGGAGCCCATTCTGAAGAATTTAGTAAGAAAAGAAGCGGACATTCCACAGACAGCAACAAGCTTGAGCTGGGTAACACCTGCTGGCAGGTGACTCTGCCTTCTAGACTTGAGCAGTGGGAATGAGAATGGAGGGGTGTTACGGGTTGAATTGTGTCCCCCAAAAGATGCTGATGTCCTAACCCTCAGTACCTTTAAATGTGACCAATTTGGACACAGATTCTGGAGGCGGAAATGCACACAGGAGAAATGCCATGTAAAGGTGAAGGCACAGATCAAGGTGATGCTTTTACAGGCCAACAAAGGCCAAAGACTGCCAACAAATCACCAGAAGTGGAGAGAGAGTCATGGATCAGATTCTCCCTCACAGTCCTCAGAAGGAATCAACCCTGTTGACATCATGATCTCAGACTTCTAGTCTCCCAGAACCCAAGACAATACATTTGTGTTGTTTAAGCCACTCAGTTTGTAGTACTTGGTTATGGCAACCCTAGCAAACTAATACACATAGTGGATGGAGCATATTCCCCCATCCTCCTGGGATGCACAGTGCTTCCTCTTCTATCAAGTGTCCACATCCTTGTGTGTGCCTCTCCACCCACTATCTGTCTCGTCCTTAAGTTACTTCTCAAGCCCCATTATTTTCAGTGACCATCATTTACACACTTGGGGCTCTGGTCATGCAGGATCCACAGATGGTTCAAGGAATATTCAGTGACAGTTGGGTCGAGAGTAAGGGACAGCCATGTGGCCTTCCACCCTTAAAAGGATCATCCATTACTATCACCAAGAAAATTAGAAGTCAGATCGCTGCTAAATTAGGTACCCGTGTTTCAAAGTCTGTGCATGTAATATAACCACATGGATATGTAGTTGTCAAAGGCTTATGTGGAAACAAACTGAGTTAAAGAAGAGTTCATGATTATGCATCAGGAAGTATTATAGTTGCTCGCTTCTGGTGATTCAACAAGTTCAAATACCTAAGCATATTCTATGTGCCTCGTCTCTTAAACATAATTCTCTGCTTTCACATCACCTCTCTATTCTTTCTTTCCTTCTCTTGGCCAGTTTGGCACAGGATATGTCAGGAACGCATTAGAAATGGCAGAGGCTAAAAAAGCTGCAAAAGAATACTCAATCCTTTAAAGATAGAGGATCTCGCTTCCATGCATATACATTCTCTATCTGTCATTGTTTTTTAATAAAAAAATATAGGAGGAGAATAACACAATGAACACCAACCTGCATATCAACTGCCCAAGTTGACGACTCATACATAAACACAGTTGAAGGCCCGTAGCACCTTTCCCTGATCCCAGAGGTAACCACTAACAAGAATTTGGTGTGTATTATTCTCAAGCATATACTTTCACTACAAAGACAACCCTTCCAAAATCATGGTGCTCCTTTGCCATAGTTCTATCAGTTACTTTTTTTTTTCTTGACTCTACCTCTTATCTTTCTTTTCCTCATATAACAAAAGACTATCATATCAATGTGTTCAAGCCATGAGAATAAATAACTGAAGATAGCTTCATTTTATTCCTATTAAATAATATCTATTTTTCACCCATGTTACTCGACCACCACCACTATATAAAGCTATGACAAGGGAATTCAAGTCAGATGAATGGGAAGTACACTTTGCATAGGTATCTATTTCTGGCACTCTTCAAGTCATATTAGTAAACTGAGGCCTGCATCACCTATGCTGAAAATGCTCCTTGACCAAAAAAAAAAAAGGAGGTGAATTAGAATTTAGAATAATATGAAAATTACACTCCTCTATACAGAGAAATGGAAAAACAATTATCAGTAACAAATCCATTATTCTAACCTGTTCTCATAGAAGATCTACATGTAAAAATAAAACTGTAATAGACTGAAAATTTATTAAGTGGAGAACCCAACATCCACCATGATATTTTGAGCATAGCATGTTCTTATTAAAATTTTGAACAACTTAATGTAAGAATCCAATAATTACTTGCTCGATCAATTCATGGGTTAGTTCATGAAAATGCTAAACAGTAAGAGAGATGTGTGATTTAAAAATGCACAAAACAATATCCTAAAGATATTTATAAAACACCTATTACATGCCAGGTATGGTTTTAGGCATAGAGGGTATAGCAAGGAACAAAACTCCCTATCTCTACGGAGCCTCCATTCCAGCAGGACAGTATGTACAAAGTTACACTAATGATATATCCCAAGGAACTCTGGGAAACCTTCCATGATCAATAAATCACTCTGCAAATCACGACTTGCGGAAGAATGGCTTCAGTACTGGTTTCTGGGGAAATCTTATAAGGCTCCAAGTGTTAAATCAAAACAAAGAAAATCTGTTCTATTCCATAAATGAGTATGGCATCTCTGTTGACTACTAGAGGCTATTAAAATGTGTTGTTCAGAGTGATTTCCTGTACATAAAATGTAAAAGCTTTCCTGAACCTAAACAAATATTGCCAATAGCTGAAAGAAAAATGTTACCATTTGGAATTTCATAAAATGAATTATTGAAAGTAAGGAAATACCTCAGTACCCTACCCAACTATACTTGACCGTTAGAATAGCCTAGCACTTCACTCTCCTGGCTGTTTCTGTTGGAAGTCACAGCAAATTTTGTGGGCAAACAGGGCACTGAATTCATATACAACTGGTCAGTTCCAGAAAGTACTTCCCTGCTAGAAAGAAAATGCATGCCAATAATCAACAATCATCAAATAACAAGAATTTAGAAAAAAGCCTGAAAAAATATAATACATGTTTGTGGGTACTATCTGTACATGGTTAGATCATGTTTGAAAACTATTTCATTCTTTATATCTCTATACTTTTTTATAATGGAAATAACCAGAAAAAATGATTACTGCCTTATGATCTAAAAATTTTCACAGTAAAATAAAATGCCACCCCATTTATTAAATGCTGAGACTGTAACACTGAAAATAACTAAAGGAAAAATAATTGAATGCATCAAAAGACAGAAGCAAAAGCTAAATTCTCTGCTTTTGAAAATATCTTTTCTCTAAAAGATAAGATATGGAGTGATTTGGGATGCATTATTTCCCATCTATTTTCTAGTTTTTCTACAATGATCACCTGCATGACTGATAGAAACATTATTTAAATTATTACTTTCTACAAACACCAAGTAGCCCTAACTTATTAAAATATTATAAATTCTACATTATTACTCATAATATAGACCACAATAATAGGAAGACATATATCAGTTTATTCTCCGAAACAGTTCTTGCAAATGCCTCCAGGTTTGAATTATTTCCCTCTTTGTAAGGATCCGTAGAAGTTCAGAGAGGTCAAAATGTACAAACTCTTCTGAAATTAGCTATTTCAATACAGGTCCCAGGTCCTCCACCATCTCCCCTCTGCAAGCAGATCAGTCCAAATCTGATGAGGCAGGGAGCAGAGACAGCAACAGGGAGAAAATGGAATAGCAAGGTTTGGTTTGAAACCCCTATCACATGCCATTCACTGAAAGATTAAAGGGTTTCCTGATGGTGGAAAAACAACTAAACCCAGGGCCCACTAACTCTTTTATGATAGGTTTTTAAAGCTCATTTTAAGATGAACTTTTTCTTCCTTCTGCTTCGAACCCTATTTCCCAATAATCAAATGGTAGGTTATAATGCCAGAGAACAATTTGTCACATCTATGAATTCCTCTATCTACAAGGCCAAGTTTCATCAGTTCCCCCTAAACAACTTGAAATATATGATGGTGTTCTTAGGTTAAGGTCAGTGTGCAGGGTTACAAACACAGGCAGAATGATTTCTAAAGCAGCAACGAAAAAAGCAAGAACTCAGGCATCCACAATAGAGTCACGTATACTAAACAGAGAAGAAGTGTAAGTTGTGGTCACCCTTAGTTGTGAGACAATGGAATCTTTGGGGTTTCAGGAGGGTGCACATTTAAGACCACAATAAAAAGCTAAGAAAGAGAGGACAACTCTATGTGAGCCACAACCTCTGAAAATACCTACAACCCTTAAAGCACTTCCCTCATGAGCCAGCTTCGTTTCTTTTTGAGACAGATCTCCCAATGGCTGGCTAGAGGTATTTCTTTCAGCCTTCAGTTTGAAGGCTCCTGCTGCCAACACCCATCTCAAATGTCCTCAGCTGACCCCTGAAGATGGGAGAGTAAGATTCCCCAACATTAATATACCCCAAGAGAACAGTTCTTTCTGCCAGGCTCACATTGAGTATGAAAGCCTTCAACTACTCGGCATTTCTTTTAATCAGTTATACTGCTTTGGGTTCATTTCACAAAGCCATCTGGCTTTGCAGACATCAATGCAAGAACTATGAAAAACCCCACTTTTTATTGTAGCCCCCCGATAGGGAGCAATCCATTTCAAAGTGTGTTAAGCTCCCAGGGTTCTGGTGCTGAGACAGCTCGCTCAGATTCTTCATTGTTCAGAAGCCTAGCCATCTAGAAGATAAAAGGATTTTTCTAAAAGCACCATGTAAAAGAAAATATTTGTTCAGTCACAGTGTCCCTACAAATGTGATCTATGCTCCACAGCTGGACACCTGAGAAGATGAAAATGAAGGGGCCTTAACAGATATGGTGGGGACCTCGTCAGGTAAACTGGAGGTTGGAGCATGTGTGCCGCCCTAAATTGGAGAATGCTGAGGGGCCTTCCTTCCTGTGAACATTCTACTCATTCTTACAAAATGTGCCACACCTCAGGATGGCATTAAATAGAAAGGCTTTGCCTTTTTTTTTTTTTTTCCACTATTGAATACAACTGCAATTATATGTAAAATATCTCTACTTTCTATTGCTTTGAAAAGTTCACCTCTGAAGTATTCTATTCATACATTTCAATAGTCCTATCCCTTTCTAAGAGATAGTAAAGCTGGCCTTTAATAAATGCAATACTGAAAGGGCCAGTGGTTTTTCTTTGGTTCTGGTTTTTTGCAAGTAATTACTTCATTCACTAGAATTTGATTGTTAGCAGAAATGATGGCAAAAAACTGAGAGGAGTATGACATTTAAACATTTAGACGTAATAAAATATTGTGGGGATTAACAACTAGGGGCCAAATTTAATGTGTCTTTTTAAAAGATACTACTTTAACATGACTTAACCTGGAAGTTAAATGTGGCTAATGGTACATTTCACCAGCTCACAATAAGTTTCCCAAAAGAAAGAAGTGGCTATTCCTTTTTAAGGTACAGAGAACAAGGGTCACTGACTACTGACCCAATGGCTTCACCTGAATAAATGGAGTGGTCTCAACTAATTCCTTAATGGCGAGAAGACCTGACAGCAGGAAAGACAAGCACTCAGGTCACAATTACAGCTGACTTACAATTTCTACACCAAGCCCAGAGACAGGGTGGGTCCTTACTCCAAGTTCTACATCTTCTCTGGGGATACTACACTTTACCACTATCAGGAGCTGTTTAAAATGTACACAATATGGAAGGCCCATGCCAGCACTGAGTCTATTGCATCAATATTTTGCTGCCTCCTGTGTGTAGGAATCTTAACATATTCTACTGGTGGACTATGGCAAAATAAAGATAGGAGGCTGGTGACATTTCATTTTGAGACAATTTAAGATGGTGCCAAACACATGAAGGTAATATTCAATAAGGGAAACATTTTATCTTCTTAATTTATTTAGACATAGTTGATTATACTTGACTGTGGGGTACACTGCTGTATATCACTACCTGTGTACAATACGTGATGCTCAAATCAGGATAATTAGTATATTCAGCATCACACAATGTAATCATTTTTTGTGGCCCTTTACCAATTTCTTACTAACACCCCTCCCCCTCCCCCTCTCCCCCGTCTGGTGGCCTCAGTTCTGTTCTCTCCTTTTGAAAGTTCAACGAATTACCATGATTGTTGTATATTTCTTTCTTTCATTTTTAATTTGTTTGTTAATTTGTTTAGCTCCCTCTTAAGAGTGAGGACAAGTAGTATTACTTTTTCTGCATCTGGCTTATTTCACCTAACATAATTTTCTCTAAGTTCATCCACATTGCTGCCAATGATGGAATTTCATTGCTTTTTATGGCAGAGTAGTATTCCATCGTATATATATATACAATTTCCTTATCCAATCATCCACCAATGGACATCTAGGTTGGTTCCAACTCTTGGCTATTGTAAATAGAGCTGTGATAAACATGAGGGCACAGTTATCCCTTTGACATGATGATTTGCATTTCTTTGGGTATATACCCAGCAATGGGAATGCTGGATTCTATGGCAGTTCTATCTGTAGTTGTTTGAGGAATTCCCATACTGTTTTCCATATGGCTGCACTAAGTTACAGTCCCAACAACAGTGTAGGAGTGTTCCCCTTTCTCTGCATCCTCACCAGCATTTGTCACTCTCTGTCTTTTTGATAATGGCCAGTCTAAGTGGGATGAGATGATATCTCAGTGTGGTTTTGGTTTGCATTTCCCTGATGCTTAGTGATGTTGAGCTTTTTTTTTTTCATGTATCTGTTGTCCATTGGTATATCTTGCATTGAGAAATGCCTATTCAGCTACTTTGCCCATTTTTTAAAAATAGGGATACTTGTTTTTTCACTAAGTTGTTTGAGTTCCCTGTATATTCCGGATATTAATCCTTTGTTAGATGTATAGTTTTGCAAATATTTTCTCTCATTCTGTAGTTGTCTTTTTGCTCTGTTAATTGTTTCTTTTGCTGTGCAGAAGCTTTTAGTTTGATATAATCCCATTTGTTTATTTTTTCTTTTGCTGCCTGTGCTTTTGGAGGTCTTATTCATAAAGTCTTTGACCAGTCCCACTTCCTGAAGTATTTTCCCTGTTTACTTTTAGGAGTTTTATAGTTTCAGGTCTTATATTTAAGTCTTTAATCCATTTTGAGTTGATTTTAGTATATGGTGAGAGGTATGGGGCTAGTTTCATTCTTCTACATATGGATATCCAGATTTCCCAGCACCATTTACTGAAGAGGCAGTCTTTTTCCCAATGTAAGTTCTTGTTGCCTTTATCAAAGATCAGTTAGCTGTAAGTGGGTTGATTTCTAGGTTCTCTATTCTGTTTCATTGGTCCATGTGTCTGTTTATATGCCAGTACCATGCTGTTTTGATTACTATAGCTTTGTAGTATAATCTGAGACCAGGCAGTATAATGCCTCTGGCTTTCTTTCTTTCTTTATTTATTTATTGCTCAGGATTGCTTTGGCTATTCAGGGTCTTTTGTTGCTTCATATAAATGTTAGAATTGTTTTTTCTATTTCTGTGAAAAATGTCATTGGTATTTTGATGGGATTGCATTGAACCTGTAGATTGCTTTGGGTGGCATGGACATTTTCACAATGTTAATTCTTGCAATCCAAGAGCATGAAATGTCTTTCCATCTTTTGTTGTCCTCTTTAATTTCTTTCAGCAGTGATTTGTAGTTTTCATTGTAGAGATCTTTCACCTCCCTGGTTAAATTGATTCCTGGGTATTTTATTTTTTTGGTGAGCACTGTAAACAGGCTGGCTTTCTTGATTTCTTTTTCTGCTAGTTCATTGTTGAAGTATAAAAATGCAAGTAATTTTTGTGTGTTGATTTTTTGTTTACCAGCTCTAAGAGTTTTTTGGCAGAGTCTTTGTTTTTCTATATGTAGAATCATGTCATCTGCAAACAGGGACAGTTTGACTTCTTTTCCAATCTGGATGCCCTTTAGTTCTTTCTCTTGCCTGACTGCTGTGACTAGTACTTCCAATACTGTTAAACAGAAGTGGTAAGAGTGGGCCTCCTTATCTTATTTGTGTTCATAAGGGAAAGGCTTTCATCTTTTCCCATTCAGGATGATATTGGCAGTGGGTTTGTCATATATGGCTTTTACTGTGCTGAGGTACTTTCCTTCTATACCTAATTTGCTGAGAGTCTTTTTCATGAAGGCATGTGAAATTTTGTCAAACACTTTTTCTGCATCTATTGAGATAATCATCTGGTTTTTGTCCTTGATTTTGTTGATGTGGTGTATCATATTTATTGACTTACATATGTTGAACCATCCCTGAATCCCACTTGATCGTGGCGTATAATTTTTTTGAGGTGTTTCCTAATATTTTGCTGAGGGTTTTCACATGAATGTTCATCAGAGATACTGGCCTGTAGTTTTTTTTGTTGTATCTTTGTCTTGTTTTGATATCAGGGTGATGCTGGTCTCATAGAATGAGTTTGGGAGAATGGCCTTTGCTTCAATTTTTTGGAATAGTTCAAAGAGAATTAGTATTAATTCCTCTTTAAAGAACTGGTAGAATTCAGCAGTAAAGCCATCTGGTCCTGGGCTTTTCTTTGTTGAGGGACTGCTGATTACTGCTTTAATCTTGTTCGTTATTGGTGTGTTCAGGTTTTCTATTTCTTCTTGGTTCAGTCTTGGTAGCTTGTATGTGTCCAGAAATTTACCCATTTCCTCCAGGTTTTCGAATTTGTTGATGTATAGTTGTTTCTAATAGTCTTTAATGATTCTTTATATTTCTGTGGTATTGGTTGTAATGTCTCCTTTTTCATTTCTGATTTTTGTTATTTGAGTCTTCTCTCTTCGTTTTTTAGTTAGCCTAGCTAATGGTTTGTCTATTTTGTTTATCTTCTCAAAAAACCAACTTTTTATTTCATTGATCTTTTGGGGGGGTTCTATTTCATATAGTTCTGCTCTGATCTTAATTATTTCTTTACATCCACTAATTTTGGGATTGGATTGTTCTTGTTTTTCTAATTCTTTGAGGTGTAACATTAGATTGTTTGTTTGAAATCTTTTTTTTTTTTTTTTTTTTTTTTTTTTAGGGCATCTCTCCCCCCCACACCTACATTCCTTAAGTCTTGTGAACATTATTTTTATAATTATAGTGCTTGTATCTTCCCATTTTGTGTACCCTAATCATAAGTGGATTTTAGACATCTTGGTCCATTGTAGTAACTGTGGGTTTTCTGGCTTCAGGAATAATAAACCCTGCAGAACTGCCTGTGTACTCCTATAGTCACTCCACCCCTGGTCACAGGTCATTGTTTATGTTTGTTTGTTTTTCAAAAATAGAGAAGTTCTCTATCCTAATTTGAACAATTCTATCTTCCAGAGTCTTTAGGGATTGGGCAGCCTGGAACAAATTAAAGGTTTAAATTAACATTAATAAAGAAACTTTCCTTTATTGTATTAATCTTATGACATGTTATTTATTAATTTTTCCTGAGATTTTTAATTTCTGGGATTCTACCTATATTTTAAAACAAATTAACTTTAAGATTAACAATGTAGAATCTACACAGACTCACACATAATTATATTTGAAATACATTCTAATTATATCTTTTTATATTTATGTGTATCAACTCTGTCAATCTTGATGATTAAAACTTGAACACAATTTGAGTTGATCAAACTATAGCTTATGTGGAAACACTGTAAAAATGATATGTCTTTTATTTAGCACTATTTGTACCATTTGTCATCGTTACATGTATCATGACTGACTCTGGGCTTTTGAGAGGATCAACTTGTTCCAATGGCTTACAATTACTATTTCATCTTTTCTGCTTGACATAGTTTGGATATGTTTGTCTCCCTAAAGCTCATGTTGAAATCTGATCCCCAATGTGGTAGTGTTAGGAGATGTTTGGGTCATGGGAATGGATCCCTCATGAATAGATTAATGCCCTCCCTGGGGCAGGGCAAGGTGGGGATAAAGGGGTGGGGTGGTAAGTTGGGGCTTGCAGGAATGGATTAGTTCCTGCCAGAGCTGGTTGTTAAAAGGAGCCTAGCACCTACTCTCTCTCTGTCTCTTACTTGCTCTTGCCATGTGATCTTGCATGTGCAAGCTGCTGCCACCTTTAGCCATGAGTAGAAGCAGCCTGAGGACTGTACCAGACACAGCTGCCCCAGAATCATGAGCCAAAAAAACTTCTTCATAAATTACCCAGTTTCAGGAATTCTGTTATAGCAACAAAAAAATGGACCAAAACCATGCTTACATTTTCACTATTAGCCAAAAGAAATTCCTTCCATTTGGTTCAATTGTCTTTTATAGCTTGACCTCCACACACTTAAGAACAACCTTGCCCGTTAGCAAAAAACTGTTCCAAAACAACAAAACTCTGCTTATCTTAATCATGGTATCCAGTTATGTTCCAAAAAAAGTTCTGATGCCTTTTAGTGGAGAATAATTAGAGTATACAAAGTGCCTATTAGATGGTTTCATATGAGTACTGGATGGAAGCTAGGAGGTTTATCAGCTGCTTTAGAACAAAGCAGAAAAAGTATTTATTTGGTTTAGATTCAGTAAAGATCATAAGTCCTTATAGAAGGTTTCAATTTAACTCTACAGTCCATTTTTGGTCTTGATGTGAATAATTAAGTTTTCCCCTCTTTTCTAAATTACTGTCCTTAATATTTATATACATACAAAAAAAAGTGCCATACAATATCCATTTATTTAAACTATACTACCATTAAAATTAGTAGATATCTCAATTTTTAAAACATAATTCTATTTTATCCAAGTTTATCACTGAGTAATAATCACAATATCTTAATTATTTCACCATTTCATTTTTGGCTATAGAACAACGTAATGATTTTTTTCTGCTTAACCAAGTAAAAATACGTAGAACCTACATGGGGATGTCCCTCTACTTCCATATGCAAAATATAGACTTCACATTTATTTGTATATGTGTTCATTTGTAAGCAAATATTACCATTATTTTTTATCCCAGAAAGTTTTAGTGTTTAGCTCCAATATATCAACCTTTAGAAAAACACAAAGGTATTTATTATTTTAATACTGTACCAGCCAAAGTTTCCAAAAAGCAATTAAGAATGTCAGTAAATACAATTAATACCATATAATATAATTTAAAAGTGAAGAATTGTCAAAAACATACCAAATATTAGAAAACTTCACTCAAAATTTCAAGTGTGACAATTTCCAAAATCCATACGATATTCAATATTAAGATTAAAAAAAAATCATAAAATATCCCAAAATACAGGGTTGATTATATACTTCAGTTACAGTTCTTTGTTAGCATTATATTTGCATATCCTCAACCAATCCAGAAATGGGTATACCTCATAATTTGGTACATACACAGAAAAACAAATTATTTATAAAGTCACACATGCTGAAAGCTTTAACCATTTAACTTAACACAATAATCTAATTTTTGGATAGATTAAAATGTTATGCCTGTATTCCCATTTTTTGCATCTTGGAATAATTGTGCAATTATCATAGAAATAAAGTAAAAGCACATTTAAAGAATTAAAATTGATAGAATAACTTTTACTTCATTAGTAAATATTTTTCCAATTAATAGCATCAGATAAAGAGTGCCTCATACTGAGAAATATTAATTTTTTGGTTCTATTTACCCTGTAGAGTTATATTACCTTTCATATTAAAGACATTTAAGATAAAACTCCAATTTTAAATTTTGGAATTAAATTTAACCAGAATATGGAAAAATAGTGGCTAAAAACAGTCATGAAAAGTATTAAAAGAAGGCTAGGGAAGGAGAACTTACCAGACATTACAAGTCACTAGAAAGTCACTGCCTTCAAAACAGAATGGTGTTGACACAGAAAGAGACAGATAGGAATTAGAAAATAGATCCAAATGTACATGGCATCTTCATACGTGACAAGAATAACACTTCAATCCCATGAACAATAAAGGTTCATGTAATAACTAAGGCCTAAGTAACTGTCTATTGATATAAGGGGAAAAAAGAAAAAGATAGATTCTCATGTACAAAATTTAAAACTGGAGTAATACCTTAATGTTTTAAAAAATTGGGGAGAAAATTTAAGAAGATATTTGTATGACCCTGAGGTGTACAATACCACCCCGAGCAAAACGGATAACTCAGAAGCAATAAAGGAAAAGACAGACATATTTGATTACATGATATTAACAACTTTCATTTGGCAAAAGACACCATAAACAAAGATAAAAACTATAAAGATATATTTGCAAACATATAACAGAGAATTAATATTTCTAAAACATAGGAGCTCCTAGAGATTGAGAAAGAGAAACACTACCACATGGGAAAATGGGCAGTGGAAATGAACATAAAATGAAGAAAAGAGAAATTCAAATGGGCAATAAACATATGAAAATATACTCAACATCAATGGTGTGAAGGAAATGTAAAATAAAGTCATAATCAGAGATAAGATTGGCAAGAATTAAAAAGGGCAGTGAATGGCATCCAGTGCAGGTGAGAATGTAGATGGGCACTCATATGTGACTTGCTATTCCTTTGGGTAAAGCAATCTAGCAATATCTATTAAAATTAAAAATACACCTACCGTTTGACCAAGCAATTCCACTTCTGGGAATCTATCCTATAGGGAAAAAAAGGACCGGTATGTAAGGATATGAGTACAAAGAGGTTTACTGCAGCATTGTTTGTCATGGGGCAGGGGGAAGGGAGATACTGTAAACAACATGAATCCATTAATAGGGAAATGGTTAAACGAAATGTGGCATATCTATAATGTAGAATATTACATAATTGTTAAAATGAATGGGATAAATCTGTATCTATTGACTTGGAAGACTGAAAAGGCAAGAAAAGCAAATTTAAGAATGACTGCCTAACAGTCTTATTAAGACAGTATTGCCAACAACTGCAACAAATCAGTGAATGTGAATGCACTTGTGTGTGTGTGTGTGTGTGAAGTAAGAATATAGCCCAGTCTAGCAATGGCTACCTAATGTTGTGAATGGAGACAGATTGGAAGGGATGGAGATCATTTATTTTCTCTTTGTATATCGTTGTGCTGTTTCACTAGTTACTGTAACACAATATTAATTTTACATGTTTCAAAACTATATTTAAGGAAAAATAAGTAGCTTTTATTAGTGGTAGTAGAGTAGCAATATTTCCACACATTCCTCTTTAGTAAAATAGCAGTAAATGTAGAAATATTCCTTCTTTGCTTATGCCAGTCTCACCATAGTGTTCATTTCTGATTGCCTGCCCAGTCTCTATTCCATCTCTCTCTCTCCCCTATGGGCATCAGCCATGTGGTTCGTGTGGGATTGACTACACTTCCTTTCCAGGGTCTCCTGAATGGTCTAAACCACTGCTCTCCACCAGAAATATAATTCAGATCCACTCATATAATTTAAAACTTCCTGGAAGTCTCATTAAAAAAAATTTTTTTAAACCAAAAACAGCTGAACATAATTTTAATAAAATATTTAATCTAATTCAATATATCCAAAAGCACTCTCATTTCAACATGTAATTAACATAGAAATTATTGATGAGTTATTTTACATCTTTTTTCATATCTCAGTTAAAACTAACCACATTGCAAGAGCTCAATAGCCATATGTGGCAACATGTGTCCATATTGCACTGGACAGCACAGGTCTAAACTAATGACAATAATGCTAAGAACAGTACCATGCTCATGGACAGACACATAATTTAATATGTTCCAATCAAAGAGAAACCCATAATGGGAAAAGAAGAAAAATTTTCTCCTGATAAGAGTGAACAAGAAAAAAAGCAGCCCTGGGAACTGCTGGCAGAAATTGAGGGTGACCTAGGAAGGAAGCCTGCAGTAGGTTGTGGGAGAAACTGGGTCTTCTGTGACAACACTGAACCTCTGGATCAACCCCTGAATGAATCATGGACTTTTTAGTTCTTTGAGCTGGTAAAATTTTATTTTTTTCAGTCACTTTGAGTTAGGTTTTCTAATAATCAAAATAGACTAATTGATAAACTCATCTATGGACAATGCCATGTCCAAACAGAATCATTTTCTTCTTAAGTGAGCTAACTCAAATGTTCAAAATTTCCTCCATTTATTTGTATTCAAGGTATTCCGGTATTCTTCTGTTAAAGTAGCTTCATTTGATAACGTTTTTAGGAATCTTCTGAAAATATTCCTGAAGAAGATTCTCACAGACTAATTCCCGCTGGTCCAGGGTACCTTTCCACAGTCACCACACAGGACAGTATTTCTCCTCAAGCCAGGACATGCATCCCTCTCAGAGCAGCCAGTCAGCTCTCACCCTCACCCCACACTCTTCTCTGGTTCTCCTGCTCTAGACCAGGATTTCACAACCTCGGCACTACTGCCACTTGGGGCAGACACTTATTTGTGGGGGTGGGGTTGACCTGACATGATAGGATGTTCAGCAGTATCCCTGTCCTCTCCCCACAGATGACAGGAGAAACCCCACCCACCAATAGTTGTGACAACCCACCATGTCTCTAAACATTGTTAAATGTCACCTTCAGGGGACAAAAACTGCCCCTAGTTGAGATATATTGCTCTTTACCAATAATTGATTTAAGTGTACAGCTTACCATTATTTTACAGGACTCAATCTGGCAGCAATAGTGAAATCGCGCTGTCACCCTCTCTGTGGTCCCTGCATCACAACCTTTCTGGGCCCGGCAGTCCTCTCCTTGGCCGCTGAACCTCCTCTGGTCATGCTGTTCCTTTTTTATTCCCCTCAGCAACCCACCTGAGCTATTCACCACAGTTCCTCTTTCCAGAAGAAATGTGGCTAGTTCCGTGACTTCAGTTTGAACTTATGACCTGAGCTGCTCCCAGAACCACCCACCCAACTACTGCCCTTGGGCTTCTTAGAGTAAATTTTCTGACAAAGTATTTGCTCACTTATGATATCTCACTCCTCAACTCAGTCTCCCCAGCCTGGGTTACTCATTTCCTCCATCAGTAAATCCTGGGGGTACTTCCACCCCCATCTCTTCACACTGTATCGACTTACCCCTTATCCTCTCTAATACATCTCTAAGATAAGAGTTTCATTACAATCACTGGTCAATTTTTCACAGCTTCTCAAATTGACCTAAAGATTCAATGCAATTCCAATAAAATCTCAACAGGCATTTTTTGTATAAACTGACAAACCCATTCTAAAATTAAAGAACCTAAAATAGCCAAAACAACTTTGAAAAAAGATGCACAAAGTTGAAGGACCAACACTACTGGGATCAAGATTTACTATAAAGCTACAATAATCAAGACACTGTGGTATTAATATAATGATAAACAGATCAATGAAACAACAGAAAGCCTGTAAATAGACACACACACATATGGAAAACTGATTTTCGACAAAACTACAAAGCGTTTCAGTGGAAAAAGGACAGTCTGTTCAACAAATAGTGCTGGAACAATTAGATATTTATATACATGAACTGATCAAAATTAATTATAGACCTACATGTAAAATCTAAAACTATAAAAGTTCTGACCTTGGATTAGGCAAAGATGGTTTAGATATAACACCAAAAGCACTTAAAGAACAAATTAATAAATTAGACTTCATCAAAATTTAAAACTTTTGCTTTTCTATATACGTGTATATATGTATATAAAGAGATACATAAATACATAAAGAGAATAAAACACAAGCCGTAGGCTGGGACTGGAAGAAAACATTTACAGATCACATATAGCAGGTTTATTTATAATAGCCCAAAACTATAAACAACCTAAATGTGCATGAACAAGTAAATGAATAATCACATTGTGGCATAGCTACTAAATAGGATATTACTTAGCAATAAAAAGTAATGAATTATTAATGTATGCTACAACGTGGATGAATCTCAAAATAATTTTGGTTTGTTAAAGAACCCAGACCAAAAAAAAAAAAAAAAAAAAGGGTACAGACAGTATTGTTCCATTTATATAAAATTTTAGAAAATGCAAACAATCTTTAGGGATAGTTGCTTGGTTATGGGTGTGGAGGCAGAAGAAGTGATTCCAAAGGGGCAGGAGGAAAATTCTGGGGGAAACAGATATTTCATTATCTTGACTATGTTGGTGGTTTCACAAGTGTACATGCATGCCAAAATTTATGAAGTTGTACCCTTTAAGTTATGTGCAGTTTATTGTATGCCAGTTATGCCTCAATAAAGCTGTTTTTTTAAAAAAGAAAAAAAGCCACATTAGCTATTGGGGAAAACTTAACTGCTAGACCATGGAGGGATATACTGGTCTTGGGACAGACAAAATTGATTCAGGCTGCATGGGATTCCATGAGAGAAAACAGTTTAGGTTTTGTTTTTTCAGACTCTGCTGTGGGTTAATACAAACAGAATTCACACTTCTTTGGCACAATAACATAATACAGCCTAGGTGATATTAAGTAGTACACATGGTGTGTGGTGGGGCAGGGAAAGACTAGACAGTCTTACAAAGTACCAAATTGAACTGTCTTTCCTTTAATTTTCCTTTTAAACATTTCCAAGACAACCACCACCATCAACATCCTTACTGTGGTCTTAAAGACATGTTTGACCAACACATTTTCAGCAAAAAATTTTAGAACACAGTTAAGTGGCCTGAATTCTCAAAGAATTAATTAATATGCTTTTAACCAGATGTTTGATGATAATATTTTCCCCTGTGATTCTATGATAATCAGCTGCATTTACATACAAATTGGTAATACCTTAGAACTCCACCTAAAAATGTTACCATTGTTCCCCTAAGACATGAAACCTGTGTAGTGATCTATTAATTTCTTTTCAGTATATGATGTCAAGTGCATTTTTAAAATATACTCCATTGCTTCCAAGTGCTTCTTTAATCCACAAGGCCAGGTTTTAGCATTTAAACTTATTTATCCTAGATATAAAAACCTTCTGCTTATTCTCTCAGATAATTGATTCCTGATTTGTTAAGATACTGAACATTATGCTTTATACACTGAAATGTAAAACCCCTGGAGAATTCACTCAGGTGCCCCATGCAAAGCAAATACTAATGTTTATTGGCTCAGCAAAGAGGCCAAAGGCCTGAGAAAAGGAACAAAACTCTCCCTTCCTCTATCCTGCTGCTTGCCAGGTGGGAAGGGAGAAGGTCCCCACTGTCCCTGGAGTAAACATTACCACCTGTTCCACAGCAGCTACATGTGGAAGTCAACACAACTTTTCCACTTGTCTAAGCAAAAGTTTCCTAAAAATAAAATAAGTCCAAAAGATAACCTGCCTCGAAGCTAAAAGCATACACCACAATCATCAATTAGGCACTCACTGCTAATGTCACCAGAAGGTTAATCCTACTGATCTCTATGACACATCAAAAATTATTTTTTTTAATTTTATTTTTTTTTAAAGATGACCGATAAGGGGATCTTAACCCTTGACTTGGTGTTGTCAGCACCACACTCAGCCAGTGAGCGAACCGGCCATCCGTATATGGGATCCGAACCCGGGGCCCTGGTGTTATCAGCACCGCACTCTCCCGAGTGAGCCACGGGCTGGCCGACATCAAAAATTAAAAATCATTTTTTACTGCACAATAAATAGCACAAAGCATTTGCTAAATTAATATTTTCTTTTTGTGTGTGTGTGACCGGTAAGGGGATTGCAACCCTTGGCTTGGTGTCGCCGGCACCGCACTCCGCCAGTGAGCGCACCGGCCATCCTTATATAGGATCCGAACCTGCGGCCTCGGCGCTCCCAGCGCCGCACTCTCCCGAGTAAGCCATGGGTTTGGCCCTAAATTAATATTTTCTAATAAACTAAGGACACCTTCAGATAAGCATCTACAAAATATGCAGATATTTCTTGGAAGATTATATATCTATAATAAAAGCCTTTTAATAATCTTTCCTCAATGCTATACACATGTTTAAGTCTCTTATTAGAATTTCATTCTAAAAAAATGTATCTGTGCTAGGTCAAATTCTCTCTACTCACTTCCATATGCAAATCAAATATATAAAGTACAGTCAATAAAACTTTTTCCTTTCATGTAAATATGTTTACAGAATTATCTGTGTAGAATCTCCTTATGGTACCAATCAAAAGTGATCTGCGTGATGTGTGAGGTGAAGCCAAGCTCAGACGGCCACTGGGAAGAGAAGGGTGGAATTACTGACATGTTCCATGGGCAGGTCTTATGTTCCAACACATAAGCAACCTCATCCCAGAAGAGGCAACTTTATGAAAAAAAAACAGTGCAGGTATACTCAGATGAAAAAATGACCCACCAAAATTCACAGAGGGTGAGATCCCTATCATAGAAAAGCAGAGAGAAAAAAACAAAACAAAACAAATAAACAAAAAACCCTAAAATGCATTTGTGTTTTTTTTCCCCAGCTGCTTAGGTCTGACAATCTGCTGCCACAAAGAAGAAAAGAGAAGGGAGTTTAATCTTCAGGAATCAGAACAGCAGAGGAGCCAGGCAAAGATTCTAAAGAGAAACACTGGGACACAGTGAAATCCCAGCTCCCCAAGGTTCCTGTCAGGACCACAGAAGGCCCAACTTGCTACTGCACAATGGGGATAAAGAGAGAACAATACAGAATTCAGCTGCTCCGCTCACATGTCTAATTGGATAATGAACATCTTTGGGGACTGCCAGTTACTGCAGCTGGGACCGCTGCACATCCCACCCACCCCCTGCCCGCCCAGTGGAGCTATCACCAGTCTCTTTATTAGTCCGAGGTAAACTTAGCATCCAGGTGGCACTGGATGTGTGACCGAGGTTTTCCCTTTGGCTGCAGTATTGAACGTAAGCTTTTAAGAAGCGTTTGGAGCCTTGCTTTCCAAAATATTCAGAGAAATTATGACAAGCATGGTGAAGTCAAGCATACTCGGTGAAGCGTAGTATGTCTTTACAGCATGAAGCATACCCACTCCCTTGCTGATATCTGTGTTTCTGACTCAAGCATATTGACTTCAAGAAGGAAAGGTTGCTTTCCGGTCCTGGTGGTTAGGTACCCAAAATTCTGGTCTTGGTTCACAGTCATTGTACTACCTGAGCACAAGCAAGTCTCAGATACTCTGAGTTGTTAGTTCCTTGTTTAACAAATAAAGATAGCTTTCTTCTAGCTCTGAAATCCTATGATGAAAATTGTCCATATGGACAGCTGGAATATCCCATATTATTCTCTTTAACACCTGTCTGTCCCAAAACACAATTTCAAGAAGTGACCTGTATGCTATGCTGAGCAGTGATGGTTTATTCTGGAAGAGGGACATTGAGCACAGTTCCCTCACAGCGTGGTGATACAGCCAGAACACGTGTGCGGTCTGTCTTCACAACACATGCAGAAGCCTCTTATTGTCAGGGTTGACCATCACAGGGTACAAATGAAAGATCTACCCAAGAATGCGGGCCGACTGCCCCTTTAGCACCTATCCAGAGAGACAAAACGGCCACTCAGAAAATGTTGCTTAAATGATCTGGCTTTAAGGGGACTTCCTCAGCCTGCTTTGTGGTCTTTTGCTTAACTCAACAGGATAAAACCAAGTGATTTAAGGGGAGAGGGTAGATGGCATAATTTCCAATGTTTTATTTATTTAACAAAACATGTAAGTACTTACTGCATACCAGGCACTGTTATAAATACTTTACAAATCTTAATTTAATACTCTAAACAATCCAAGGTTACAACAGTATTCTCACTTTACAGATAAGGAAAAATAAGGCACATAGAGGTTACGTAACTTTCTGAAGGTCACACAGCTGGTTAAACGGCAGAGACAGGATTCAAACTTGGGCAATGTGGCTTCTGAGTCCAAGCCCTGAAATGCTATTCAGTGATTACCTATTGATGAACAGACTTGAGAAAGTGGCTTTTAGTGAGAAAGCACAGATGTCTGCCACTCTATAAAGCCTTGCTGAAGAGGACTGCTCACTTAAAAATCCTCCCCCAAATCCTGTTTGATGCAGATTTGCTAAAAAGTTATTCTAGTAAGTATGAAATAGGGAACTTCCTCCCATGCCTTTGAGGACCCAAAGGCCCACTCCACCACTATACACACCTGTTGAAACTTGCCTAAGAACAGCAGTTCTCAACTGTAGGTGGCATTTTAGATTCACCCTGAGAATTGGTTAAAAGTACACAAACCTCCATCTTCCCTTGCCCCAACACACACCACACACACACACACGCACACAGAAGAGATTCTGACTGTATTCCTGAAGGCGTTTGAAAATGCACACATATTTTGATAAACTTCTCCATGGTAACCGAACCCTCTCTTCTGGAGTAAAACGAAGGTCTTCCTATAATTTTCAAAGGTAAGAAGATCAATCCTACACTGTTTCTATCTCCCAGATCTCCTCCCTACCCACTTCACAGAAGACAAATGCAGGCGTGATAAGGAATGCTGCAAATACATGCCAAATACCAAACTGGCTATTCGATGAATATATAAATGTAATTGACATTCTTCCACTGTCTGAAATCCTCTCTTTACTCTCAGGATATATTACACCATTCTCTTTTTATATAAACATGCCACTTTAAATGCTAATTCAGATACAACACTCAATTTTTTCTTTGTTTTGTTTTTGAGTGTCTAACATTTAAAATGACACTGGACTTCCATTTGGCTTTGACAATAGATATTCTGAATTCTTGCCTCAATATTTGTGGGGATGGGAAGTAGAAAGTGCTAAAGAGAAAACTAAATTTATTTTAAAACTTATCCAAAGAAGGTTTACATATCCTTTATTTTGCTTGAATTAAACTCTTCCCCTCTCAGGAAATGTTGCCTTCACCTTGCTGGAAATCGCATAAATCTAATTCAAATCAGTTGTAAAACCAAGGTGATTTCCCTCTTATTGCACTGTAGAAATAACCTCATTTCTAAACAGCCAGTCAAGGCAGTATGTTCTGAAACATAACAGGCCTGAATGTAAGTCTTCTTTTTAAAAAATACACAGACATATCTATGAGTATACTGTTTATATGAACCCAAGCCTACTCAATTACATTAGAAGGTCACTTCCTGCCTTATCTCAAAATGAGGAATTCTAACCTTAGAAATAAATACCCTAATCCAATGCATGCAATTCAATATATCTACTGTAAGACAAACTCTATCTCATTTAAGTCCAGCAGGCCCAGCTCTACCCAGAAGTTTCCAGTGACCATTGGGATTCCCCTGCCTCTGTAGTCCTAACTCTTTGACAATACTATCACTCTCACCTTCCATCCCACCCCTGAACACATTTTCTTGCCCCTACCCAAGAGAAGCAAAATTAGAAAGTGGTCAAATAAGTTTACTAGCCTTTTCATACATTTAATAATTTATTCAAATGGCTAAATGGTTCTTAATGCCTGCCTCAACTCTCTGGTAGTCTTGCCCCTCACCAGTACACCAGAAGCATCCCATCAATAAATCATCTTCTGCTGTGCTAAATGTAGGTTAGTGACTCCCTGCCCAAAGGAATGTACATCAGAGTGAGGAACCAAAGAGTAAATATCTTCAAGAGCCACCTGAATGAATTTCTAGTGCTGGGATGTTTGGCACTGTGGCAGGTATGTTTAAGATGATGTCCCCTTTGTGCGTAGGGAGGCGGGCTTCCTAGCAGACCTGAAACTATTGCATGCCAGTAGACTCCTACGCTACTTATTCCATGGCCAGCCCTACCTGACTCCAGCCATTTCAGGAATAATAATGAAAGGAAAGGGCAGATAGAGAAGGGACATAAAAACACTATAGCAAGGAATATTGTTATTGGTTGCTTGTATTGCTGCTAGTTCTAGGAATTAAAATCAGCCAAGACTCTTAAATTGCCTCTTGGATAATTTCAGTACAGTACTCCCAGCAGTTCTTCAGCCTGCACAGACATACTTTTCCAGGACTGCTATGCACATAAGAAGTTGCTTCTGCTTTGGGTTCCCGCTGCTGGATATCTCTTAAAAAGCATATTTCAAGCATGTGTGGCCAAAGAAAATACAGCTGAGAAACTGCCCAACTGTCAGTCACTGCTTCTACTGAAATAAAGTGATAACTGCAAATAACTTTATAGATCCCAGACCTACAGAGTTCCATGAAACAATGCAGTAAGGCTAACAATTAAACAAGATAGAGGAAAGGCCATTTTAAATAGCAGAGAGAATGTATTTGCTGAGAATAGATAGTGCAGCGTCCTTATTTGTGTGGCAAAATCTGAAAGACCATTAGAAAGCAAGATGGGAAAGTGAGGAAGCTGCCCCCAGCCAATTTCCTGTCCCTCTCTCTAGGATATAAACATGACCAAGGCACTCTAGGGAATTCCATGAAAAAAGAAGCCTTTCTGTCCCAGAGAGCTGTTTATTTGGTCTATTAACAAAACACAAAGGTGTCCTTTAAAAAATAAGTGGTAGCTGCCTGGGACACCTTGGTTTTGTTCCTAACCATCTATTAGCTCACATCTTGGGCTTTTACACTTTTTCTACTTTCCTTCCCTGAAAACAAACACCTCCCAGAGAGTTTTCCACTGAGAAATATCATTTCAGGACTTAAGTTCTAAATACGGGTGAAGCTTATATAAGAGACTTGCAACACTAATGGCACTTTTATAAATACAGAGAGTACACATTAGTTATTAGAAAAATCAAAATCAAAACTATGTCAAGAGAATCTATGTGTTCCACACTGAATTTAAATTTTGAAGCATCTGGGGTCAGCCATCCAGCCATGGGGTCACTGTTTGTCCTCACGCATCAGACACATGGAGCAAGAACTAAAGAGAACAAGCAGGACATGTCCACTCTGCTGGAGGCTCACAGTCTAAGACGGGGAGACAGACTTGTAACCTATTCCACAAACACCTACCGTGTGCAAGTTGCTCTACTGGGCACCTTGCTGGACACAAAGAACAGTCATTCAGAATCACATCTCTTAAGAGGGCTAAAACTCCAAAACAATAAATCTAGTTCTAAAGCTAAATGTTATATATAATGTACCATTTTATACACTATTATTGTATGTGCCTCATCACCTAGCCCCAGGCAGTATATAATAAAGCATTTCAAGAGTACCAAAATTTATCACAATTTTTTCTGTGATGTTTTGACATTAACCAATTGGTGTCTGTCATAGTAGATATTCCAATTATTGTAAAACTGCACTCATTTGGGCCAATCTCATCAGAGAATGAATGAGTGAATGAATGAATGAATCAATCAATCAAACCAAAATCACAAAACCAGGTATGGCATATTCTCATTTAAAAATCAATTAATATTTATATAAATTTTTCTTCAAATTGTTTTTAAACCTACATAAATACCTGGTTGAAACAGTTTGAATTCTACTTTCATACAATCACAGAGTACTTTAAATAAAATTTTGAGACAACCAAAACACAGAGGGTATAATATAAATACCCATGTGCACACCACCACATTAATGATATACATGAAACTCTCTGCAGAGCCCTCTCAAACCTTATTTCTTCATTCCCTCCACTGGTAAGTAACCTTTATCATAAACTTGCTTCCCATGCATATTTTTTATACTTTTACTGTAAATATTTGTATTCAGAAACAACATTTTTTAAAAAATTTTTTAAGCTTTATAACATAAATATACTATGTTGTATCTGGAATTTGCTTTTAGTTCTTGCTCACCATTTTATGTTTGATAATTATAACCACTGAATACATATACTCTAATTCAGTCATTTTTACCTGCTGTATAATATTTCATTGTATGACCGTATCATGATTTTGACAGGTAGTGGGAAGAAGAGGGAGCAGAGAGTGTGAAAACTTCATTTCCAAGGAGAATGAGAGGAAAAGTGCTGGAAGAATCTTAGATCAAAAGCCTTGGCAAATGGCTACTCTTAGAATGAAAAAAGAAAAGTAGCTAAAATACAGCTATACGGGAGCTGGAGTACAGATAGGATCTGGAATCTAAAGAAGATAGCAGAGGGCTGTAAAGCCTCTGGAAAAATTGGTCTGGAGTCACGTGGTTATCCAGTAACATCTTGCCTGGAAAGCAGTTCTCTTGACTTGTCTTGCCTACTGCCCTTTGCATCATTAAAAAAGGTCACAGTTGTTGCCTTTGCAACTGCTTAAAATGTATGTGAAGCAAGAGAGTCTTCAAGTTAGTTCTTGTCAAGATGGCTGTAAGTTACAAATTAGTAGGGATCTGGATTTTTTTTTTTTTTCTAGACAGAATACAGTTTTGCTTTTTCATACTTTCAATTAACAATAAAAAGAAAAGCATATTTTCTGTGTTCTTACATTGTGAAAGCTTTAAATATATGGCCAGTGCGCTCACTGGCTGAGCGTGGTGCAGACCCCACCATGCCAAGGGTTGTGATGCCCTTACCGGTCCAAAAAAAAAAAGACTTGAAAGCATTCATGCAGGAGGCATTTATGTAGTAAATAAACTGAGAAAGTGTTAACAGGTTTAATAATCAGGTACCATTATGTTGGCTAACTTCAATCTTATAAGATACACTTGTGCCCTTCTTCATTAGATTTGTATTAAAATCACTCTAGCATTTATTTTTAAAAGTATTTTCTTTTTCTCAAAGTCATAAAAGAACTTTGCGTGAGAAGAGTAATTACTGGCATTCTGTATGGTGTTCACTGAAAATGTTGAGAGGCATTGGGTTCCACAACAGTTATATCAAGCATTGTTAATTCTTTTGGGAATATTTGTATTTAATAGATAATTAAAATAGCATGTTTATTTTTGGTCTGCTTCACTTGGAAGTTTTTTCCCAGAATTCACTAAAAAAGGTAGATTTATTTTGACATATACAAGGTGCTTCCCCCCAATCATCTGAATAATCAGCTGATTTTTATTAGGGAGGGGATTTTAAATAGCTCAAATGTAATTCTTTCTTTTACTATGTATTCAAAGCATGCATTCCAAATAAACATAAGTCATGACCCTTTTTTCATTAAAGATTCCATCCTATCAAGTAGAGAAATTTAAATTTTTTTTCTTTATCATATATTTTCACATCTACTCATGGCTATCAGCTAACATTAACAGAATTGAGACTTACTCAGGAGCAAAAAGAGAAATGGCCCTTAAATAGATATAAGGGATCTAATTTGCTAATTAACTTGACTTTTATGATAACTATTGGAAACATACTAATGGGATAACTCAGAAAAAGGAAACACACACACGGCTAAATGAAAGATGTGACTTTAGTTCTGAGGTTTTCAAATAAAATACAGGAGAGAAATCTAGGGTGTTTAAGCATTAAATAAGAATACAAAGGAAATGAGATTATTTTCTGTAAAGTTATTTCATGTAGTTTCATTCTATTTTCTATTTGTTTCTCATTTCTCATCATAACAAAAAGTCTGGAGTTTTCCAAATTTAAGCAAGAGAGTTGTAATCATGTTGCAGGAGAAGAAAGTGTTTAATTTTGTTGTTGTTTTGTGGGGGGTTTTTTGTGATTTTGGGAAAGAACATCATGTTTTATTTCTTTATTTTTTTTAAAATTTTAATTCTAAGGCCATTTGCTATAGCAAACTATTAGGCCAAACCTCTAGCAGAGAGAAGTGGAAGCTGGGAGCTAGTAACAATTTATCTAGGTACATTCTGCAAGAATAAATGATTCAGTCTCTCCCTGGCAGCCTAAACTTCTATAAAAAGCAGGAAGCAAAATGGACAGTAATGAGATGTTCAGCTGATAAAGTTTGATTCCTAGATGCAAAGGCTGAAATTTTCCAAAATTTAGCCAATAGGACAAATACTCTCTCTCAACAGTCACCATATATTTTTCTAATCCTCCAATAGGACATTTGTAAAAACTTATCTAAAATACTATACTAATTTTTTTTAAATGGTGCTGCCCTATCCACTAACTTAAATCCAACACAAAATCCAAATACTTCCAGACCAGCCTTTACATAGTACTAGTGAATAACAAATCTAATGCAAATGTAGTAGAATATTAAGGGCAGTTAATTTCATTCTGTAACTTGTTAATAGAAAAACTATGATTTATGCAAATATATTACTGGCCTTAAAAATAAAAGGTTGAAACACACTATAAAGAAATCAAGTCAAGGTTCATAAATCTGTTATTTTAATACAAGGGCATTACATGAATCAGTTCAATAAGATCTAGGTCATATAGCAGAAAGTTTAGCTGACTCAAAGTCTTCATCATTCAAATGCAAAACTACATAATTTACTCTGCACAAAATCCATAGTATAAAGAACAATCCTGGATTTCCAGAGATATAGAAGAGCACTAATTCTTGATTTAGATCAATTTATACTACCTGTCAATCAAATAATATTTTTGCTAGATTATATAATGGAATTTTTTTTTTTAACAGTTGAGATTCTGCCAGAAATAAATACGCATTTTGGTTTACAATTCCCATAAAGAACAAAGCCTGGAAATTATTGTGAAATCATTACTATTCAACTTTTATAAATAAATTCAATGTTTTTTTCTTAATTTAGTTGATTATCATTAATCTTCCAATTGCCACTAAAAACTCAAGTCAGAGAATAATCACACTATAACCTATACAAGAAGAAAACAAGGAAACAAAATACTACTTACAAACTTCCTCTTCTGGGGAGACTCAGCTCCTTCTGCAAGAGAAAAAATACATATAAAGAGATGCTACATTAACCTTAGACTACTAGGATACCAAATGAACAACATAAAATGTATCATGCTTCATTTGATTTGGCATTTTCTATAATAAAAAGATTTTAATGTCATAATTTTATGCTGGATCTCCTCTTACACTGGTCTCTTTATACACTGTGTTTAAGGTACAAATACATTATATCTGAATTCCAGGGCACAAAAAACATCAATCTCTGAAACCAACTGCAGTAAAATACTGATCTGAGTTTCCCGAACCTATAATTGAGCATAAGGAAAATCTGAGGAACCAAAGAACTTATCCAAACAGGAAACAGATATAGGAAGTAGAATAATTTTCAAGATTACAATTAAATGAAAGGTGATATGAAAAAAGCAATTAAATCAGACTATTTGCCCCCAACAGAAATAAATTAGTGCAAAACACTGTGCATACCAGAGATTATACTTTATTATTTTATAAAGAAGATAATGCAAAAGGTTTACTTCTGGTATTATTTTTCAAAACAAATATGATTACCTAGGATATTTAAAAGTAGGTTAATGAATTTCTAAAAGGTAAACAGACAGCCACAATGATTACTACAGCATTTCACAGTTTTAAAAGTTCTCACACTTATCTCAAATTTAGATCATTATCTGCCTACTCATAGAGAGACTGTGGAAAACCAAAACCCAACCAACCAACCAAGCATACAAGCCAACCAAACACATAAACAAAAATGGATTCAGAAATACCTCCACCCACTAATGAAGTTTTCAGAAGCCTGGTTACTCAAGAATGATTACCTGATGACGATAATTAAAGAAAAGGAAGCAATGAGTCAGCCCACCATTTAAACTCAAGTGAAATGTACTATAATTCAGAAGATGCAAGTAAACTTGGTTATTCATCCCCATAATTCTCATTTATTTTTTGCCTTCCAGGAGCTCAAGCATTATCTTTCAAAAGGTGTTTCCGCCTCAGCTTCAAACTCCTTTATCCTGTCTCCTAATTTTATTGGATCCTTAAATGTTTGTTATGGGCAGCAGCTTCAAATATCACTTCTAAACAGCACAATTTACTCTGCACAGCTTATAGAAAATGGTCTTGAGAGCATCAGAGGAGGGAAGGAAATTAAACATAGGATGCTTAACTTATTAACCGGCAAATATATTTCCATAGAGATTATAATAATATTACTGTTTAATAGCAAGAACCCAATCAACAATTTTAGAAACAAAGTGTCATCTTCTTTCTCCCAATAACTAACTTTTTTTTTTCAAGGGCTGCAGAGTTCAGTGGTAAAATGCTTTATTTCGTTTTGTTTTGTTTTGCTTTTCTCTTTAATCCTTGATTAGCCCCAAGAAATTATAGTGTTTGCTGAACTTGGCTCCCTGATTCTGAAACATAAAGATATCTTCATTTACTAAAACCCCTAATGACAAGAGAAAAGTCTCTGACCGTGACAGTTTTCCTTGGGAAATGAAATGTAAATAGAAAATTTCTATATGTGTATCTTTGGTTATGACAAGCACTGAGAAATTAGTTTTGTATTCAGGTTTGTTTGTTGGTGGTTTTTCTGTTGTTGTTTTTTTTTTTTAAAAAGCTCCCCAGAAGTAATAGCTCACCAGAACGTTTCTTTTAGAAGAGAAGTGAGACCTACTGCATGGCAAAAACCCTAGAGCCCAAATGGATAATACTGCTATGTCCAATAAGTTGATCTGACAGCGGCATAAAAGGTACCTGAGGTGTTATCATTAACAAGAACCAAAAAAAATCAGATGATATTTCAACTATCTATGCAAACAGATCACTCCAAAGATATAAGAGGGAAAGGGCCAAATGAATAAGCCAAATAGTTCAATCAATCATATTCCACCAAATGACCTGACCATAAACTGGCTGCTTTGCTCTGAGAAAAAGCCACTGAAACAGCAAGATAAGGGATAAAAATCAACTCTGTTTTTAATCAGAACTCTTTCCAGTAGGTCTAGAATTATGAGTTCTAAACAAGGAGAAAGGTTACGGTGGGTAACTCTGCACTGCTGCTCCACGGGACAGCAGCCGAGATTCTAAGACGAGGAGCAGAGGACATTTAATAGGCCACTGTCAACTGACCTGAAGCTACCACGCTAACCAAGCTGAAGGAGCTAATCCACCTGACGGCTTGAATGTCAGGCTCAGGACTGGAAACTCAATTTGGTAGCAAATTGGAATCAGATGTGATGGTAATAAAGTGAGAGAAATGAATGCGCTGTGGCCAAGACCTTGTGAACAGTAGCTGCAGAAGTCTGCAAATACCAGGAGGCTAAGCAATTGCAGACTGAGCAGGGAGCAGCTACTGCCCTAATATATGGGGGCCACATGCTGATAAATCTGCACCGGTCAGACATAAATGAACAGCATCAAGGCATTTTACCGCCAAACCCCTGCGTTACTTTGTGAGTGTGTCCTCATTTTATTTTCTTAATGTCAGGATCAGGTCACTAACACATACTTAGATAATTAGACAAGACGTGGTATTGGTCTGAGTCATAACCAAAGCTTGTGTTTGGCATATGTGGAACATGTGTTAAAAATATAGTGTCACGTGAGAATTGGAGGGAAGAAAAGAGGAAAAAAGAGGGGATATCAAACGGCAATCAGCATCCAGTTGAACAAAACAGTATGCTAATTATTATCACTGGATTATAGAAATTCTTAAGAATATAGAAAAGATTAAAAAAATTTTAAGATATTTTTGTTGATTTTAATTACTCAGTGAGTTTTAATATTTTTAGAGTTCCTATTTATCATTATTTGCTTGATATATCCTTTGAGCCCTTTTCAAAAGTGTTAACTAGCAAATATCTATGTTGAAAATAAAGGTGAAGCAAAATCAATCTTGCCTGAGAACGCTGTTATTTTCTTGAGTTCCCTTAATAAGACTGAGGATACTCAAATCCAGGAAGAAAATTCATCAAGGGGAACAAAGTAAATGCTGCTATCCCTTCCCCCAGCCATCCTTGGCTTCAAAAGGAAAAAATAAGTTGTGTCATTCACAAAGACAGTAGAGCAAACTGCAGTGTTTTATAGGTACAAGCAATTTCCACAGTGGTAACTTAAAAAATATTTATATTATTTAATAAGTATTTACAGCTATACACACAAAAATATGACAGTATGGCTACATATGCCACATGTGTTTAGAGAATGTCTGAACTATTCTTTTTAACTTATGGGTAAATTTATGATTCAGAAGAGAAAGGAGACTTACAGAAGCCCAAATAATACATGTACATACTTTCCCTCCTCAAAGTAGCGGAGCTTAATTCTCCTCCCCTTGACAGCGGGCTGGGACTCAGTGATTCACTTCCAAAGAACAGAGCAGGGAAAGGAAACCATAGCAACATTATAGTGGAGAAACCCGCAGACACTACCTTAACCAAGTGGCCAAGTTTAACCTCATCACGGAGGTAAGTCATGCTGACATCAGGTATCCTCTTACAGGTTGCGATGAGAAGGACACTTCACCCCTGCGGTATTCTCCCTAAAAATCCGTAACTCCAATCTAATCATGAAAAAGCATCGGGCAAACCCAGATAGAGAGACATTCTATCAAACTGTGAAGGCTGTGAAAAATAAGAAAAAAATGAGAAACGTCACAGATTCGAGAATACTCAGGACACATGACAACTAAATGCAATATAGGATCTTAGATTGGATTCTGGATCAGAAAAAGGACCTTAGTGGAAAACCTGATGACATCCAAATAAAGTCTGTGGTTTAGTTGATAGTAATGAGCCAATGTTAAGTTCATAGTTTTGACCATTGTATTAAAGTTATAAAGATGTTAACATTAGGGGAAACTTGGGGAAGAGTTTACATAAATTCTCTGAACTGCCTTGCAACTTTTCTGTAAATCTAAAATTGTTCCAAAAATGTTTTAAGAGTGTATCAAAAGGGGAAGACAGGGTAAGAGACTGTTGGTGAGGGGTGTAAAATGGAAGGGATAAACAAATATCTAAATATTCTAAGATTTTTTAAAGGCAATATTTAACACCAATTTTATAGGAGGCTACAGAAAGTCTGGGTGAGAGAAAATCATGGCTAGGACCAGCAGTGAAGATGGTGAGTAGTCAAATCTGAAATGTGTTTTTATAGAATTTACAAAACACCTGGATGTGGAGAGGGAAACAGAAAGCAAGGAGGAGTTTGGGGCCTGAGCAAATGGAGTTTGAGGGAAGAAAAGTTCTGCTTGCACATGTTACATTCAAGATGTCTGTGCATAAGAGTTCCAAGTAGAAGTTGGCAGACAGGCAACTGGACATAGGAATCTGAGTTCAGGGAAGAGGTCACAGTTGGAGGCAGATTTTGGAACCATCGTCACATAAGATAGTAAGTAAAGCCATGGGGCTGGGAGAGGTAGGAGAGAACAGGCAGGAGATGGAAAAGAGGCACACCTGGACGCAAGGCCATGGGCATGTCCCCACTGAACAGTGGGGGGGGACTGTGCTGCACATGAAGTGATGTGTCACACTCTGCAGCAGCAGCAACAGCTGGGGCTCTGAGAAACAACAGAAACACATGAGGCTGACAGTAAAAAACCTACCTATTGGACAGACGCCAGCTCTCTCGAAGGTGACAGGATGGTTGGGTCAGAAAATGGGCAGGAGCCAAGAAACTAAACCCAGAGAAAATGGCCACACCCTGAGAACAGCCTAGTTAGGGCGCTTCTGAAGCTGAACACTCAGCATGAGCTCAGCCTCCTGGAAGGATCTTCAACTGTCCCCTGTACCTTTATTTCATCACTCCTGGCAGGTTCCCTGTGAGTGTCAGCATGGTCACACCTGGGTCTCTGCCTCAGCTGCCCAGGCAGGCAGGAAAAGAGAACCCAGGCTCCCTTCACTAGCACAGTGAGAGGCAGGGCCATGTCTACCAAGATTCACACTCTGGGACTTCCTCCAAAAAAAAACAAGGGAATTTGAAAATTGGGCAACTTGTCTTGTTCCTTCTTCCTCCTCCCCCAAGCCCTCAAGCAAATAGAATGGCAACATCCAGCACATGCCATCTCCTCACCACTTTCCAGAAACCAGTAGATTTAAAGTCCATGTGCTTTCCCCTTACAGGTTGTGTATTCCTTCTCAGAAATGCCGGTGACCAGAAGTGTTTTGGATTTTGGAATATTTACCTTATACCAGTTGAGCATCCCTAATCTGAAAATCTGAAATCTGAAATGCTCCAATGAGCATTTTTTTTTTTAGCATCATATTGATGCTCAAAAAGTTTTAGATTTTGTAGCATTTCAGATTTTGAATTTTCAGATTAGACATAGTCAAAAATATATTATCTTTCCTTAATTAGTCACTGGTAGTCTCACCCTATCATTGAGGTTACTACAAGTTCTCTGCACTGACAAACTATTAATTTAGGGAGAGAGTTCAAAGAGCCAAAATGTGCAAGGCAGTGTATCAGGTGCTGTTAGGAACACATAAGAAAAAAAGCAAAATAAAACACATTTATATTTACTATGCATACATAAAATTAGCATACTTTTCAGAAAATAGAGTAAAAGACTAATTGGCCATGTTTTTAAAAAAAAGCCAGTTAGGGAAACATACACACACACACATATAAAACAAAAGAGATAACACCAGGTGCAAGATTATGCAGCATAACTTAACTGTGTAAATGCTAACAGGGGAGAGAAAATAAAAAGGGATGAGATAATTCAGCTCAAGCAGTGGCTCTGAAGCCTGGCTACACATTAATGTCACCCAGGGAGCTTTTAAAAATACCCGTGTCTGAGCCCCAGCCCCACAGATCTAGAGAGGGTTGTCTGCATAAGTTGTTTATTAGAGGGTAGTACCTTTAAGTCCCCTAAAGGACTATTAGTTTGCATAAACCATTTGCTTTTGAAAATTTTTTCTTTAGGGAATATTAATTTCCAAGGCTGTCATTACAATAGCGAAGTTTTAGGTTTTTACTTATTTCCTTTGCAAGTGGGAAGTGCTGTGGAGCAAGGAAAGGTACCCAAAATGGAACTCTCCCTGCCTGATAGAGTACAAAATTAACTAGGAGTATAAAGGCTCATCCAGGAATGGTTTCTCCTAAGGAAATGCTTTGCTGGCCTCCATTTCTGAGGGTTACTTGTGAAAGCAGAAGCAGAGGATGGAAAAGTTCATATAATAGAACCAGATCTCACATGTAGAATTGGTTCTGATTCAGAGCAGAAGGCAAAAATGGCTTATGTTCAAACAACCCTTGAACAATCAAGTAAGCTGCCCTTAAAGTATGTGGTTTTCTGCATAAAGTAGATGAAGCTGGAAAATAAGTAGGTAGATCTCTACAGAAATGCTTGAACATTTAAACCACTCAACCTGTAAAAATACCAGTAAAATCCTAGTTGGAAATGTAAGACGGGAGTCTCCACCCGTCTTACATTTCCCTCTTTTTGCAGGTTTTACTCATTCTGTTTTTGCATCTATAAATCACAATGTACTTTAATATATTTCTTTGTGCTAGTAAAGTTAAACAAAACCAACCATAAAAGGTTCATACAAAATGCTTTCTGGGTTTTCACATGAACTTTATTTGATCAAAACCACATACCCACTTTCTTTGAAAAATAGAAGAACGTAGTTACCTTCTTTCTTCCTTTCCAAGTTGGCTTTTTCTGCCAAGAACTTGAATAAATAGCTATCATCCTCAAGACTTTGGCATCAGTCTCAGAAGACCTTCACATAGACAAACTTTTTTTTTTTTTTTTAATAGACAAACTTTTGAGTCATGGTACGGTTTGTTCATTTTGGTTTTGTTAGATCTTATCATAAACTGACGCTATGAGCTCCATAACAAAATCAACCGGCTACCTGGGCAGGACACTCAAGTCTTCTCATGGAAAGCCCTAAGGTGTGTCAGCAATTGACCAAAGTCACAAAGCCATGAGGTGGTAGAATCGAAATTTGAACCTACACCATCCAGTCCCAATTTTTTCCCTACACTCCACTGCAAAAATGCCAGAGAGTGAGACAGAATGGTGATGTGAGAGACTGAGAGATGGAGTTTGAATGAACACTCAAGCAGGGAGGGTTGGCACTGGTAATAAAAAAAAAGAGGGCAGCTTTTCTCCTAAAGAGGAAGAAAGGTAGGTGAAAACAAGTACCTTTCAAAGAAGGGCAAAGTAGAAATGAAGCAGCTCACTTGGAGTTCTGTAACTTCAGTAGTACAGAAGGCAAAAATCTTCTGCCAAGGGTGAAGGCAAGGGCACATTTGGGGATTAAAGCAAGCAAAATGGGTTTTCTTTATTCAATCACACACTTTTTAGTAAAGGTTGATACGGCAGGTGCTATGCCAGGCACTGGGGATAAAGGACTTTACTCACTGTAAAATACAGTAATGCAAAGGCCTGAAATAGAGGTCTTTTCGAAGTACGCAATAATATAAAGGGAGGAGGGTGATCTGTTTTCTCTGAGGAGGGTCAGAACTGTTTTTTGCCCAACAACGACATTCCCCGTTATTCAAGATAAACAAATCTGATGGAACTGACACTATTCTCAACCTCAAGGCTAAGCTCTGATTAAGCTGAGCTAATCACAAAGCTCATTGCCCTGGTCAAAGCAATTCGTTCAAAAATGGCATGTGACCCAATCTGGGCAAACAAGATGCAAAACGATGTTTGCTCGTGGCTCTTGGGAAAGAACTTCCCCCCTTGTCCAAGAGAGCTAACAAGAAAGAGGAAGCATTAACCCCAGGAAGCTAACAGCAGCCACAGGATAGGCATCAAAGCTGGAAGAGAAGATAGGTAGAAACTGGGTCTTGGGCGATATCTTTAGCCTTCTATCTATCCAAACTTCTCAGTAAGTGAGCCAATCAAGTCCCTTTATTTTTTAAACCAGTTGAACTTGTATTTTCTGTTCCTTGTGATTCAAAAATTCCTAAGTGACACAATAGTTACACTTGAGCCAGGTCTTTCTTGTGCAATGTCTGAGAGTTAGCCAGGCAGCCTCAGGACTGGGTGAGGGAAGGGGCATTCCAGGAAAGGAACAGATGCAGTAAGGTAGGGTGTGTGAACAGTACACAACTCTTAGGAAAGTTGGTACAGCTGGAACAGAGAGTAGAAAGACAAACCCAACAGGACAGGAGGATGGAGGCAGGGATACAGCTAAATCCTAGAAGGGTTTTGGAAGCATCTGCCTTTATCCTATAGGTAATTGGGGAGCTCACGGAACATTTTAAATAGGAGAAAAGCATGGTCAAATTGGCATGTTAAAAAGGATCACTCTGGCATCTGTATCAAATGAGTCATGGAGGGCAAAACAAGAAAGGAGCTAGAGGTTTCTTCAACTATCTGGGAAGCAAGGCTGAGGGCCAGGAGCAAGGAAGAGGCAGTAAGAAGGGGGTGGAGGGGCAGATATAAGAGAGAAATGTGAGTTCAGGATCTGCAGGAGTTGAGAAGAAATGCTTAACTTCTGGGAAGGCAGGGTGCCACCCAGAGATTAGGAATAAAGACTGTCCAAAAGCACTGTGAGCCTTTCAGAAGTTAAATAATGGAAGTATGAAAGTGGATGAGGGAATGGCAAAACCATTCAACTTAGACCCTCGGTTCCCTGTTGGGAGGGAACATGAGATAAAGATTCAAAGTAAGATAAGAGCAAAGGTCGGCATCCCAGGTATTACTTGCAGGAAAATTAAATATTAATCATGACAAACCCCCTTTCCACTTTAAAATTTTTACACAGATGATGGGAATTGCTTTTCTTTACTAAGCTCATCTACCTTTACCAGCTTAATGATATCCAACATTTACTGCATGGTGAAATACATTATTTTATCTCATCTTCACTATTATTCCCATTTTACAGATGAGAAACTGAGGCATAGATAGGTTAAGTAACCCACAGAAGGTTACAGAGCTGGTAAACAGCTTAGCTTGTCTTTGAATCCACATCTGCCGGAGTTCAGAGTATTTTCATTATTTTTCATCACCAAGTAGTGACTTGGTATATTTGTGCCACACACCCCTTCGTATAGGGTATCAAACAGCATTTACACTTGGTAACACACTGCCAATTACTCTTAGAAAGGAGAGCTATAACACAGATCTTGGAAGCTCCTCCTAAGCAAATCTCACACTTAAAATATTTTTACAGACTCTGTTTTTATTTGAAGCAAAATCCAGTAAACATGTTACTTTCAACACATACCTTTTAAAGTCGAAAAAACATAACAAGTCAAATAATCAGCTAACCCCAAGTAAAATGAAATAAGCTTCCTTTACAGCCAATTACTATGGTTTTGATGCTTCCTAACATGTCATATCCTTGATATCAAAAAATCAAGTTTGGGCATCAGATATTTGTATACACACTGCCTTCCCAGTCAGTGTTACCTAAAGGAAATCTGCCTCCTAGGTCAAAGTTTACAGTGCTTCTCTACAGAGTTTTGCTGAGTAATAACTAGTACTTATATGAATAACGGCTCCAGTTTATTGAGTGTTTACTATGTACTAAGTGAAGTCCACTTATTATCTCAAAGTTAATGTTTCCGACCCATGGTCATACTTTATTTTGTGTGCTCACTTTGTTCTCAAGGAACAAAAGAACTGTCTTTCAAGTGAAAGTTTCTGTGTCAGTTTTGAAATTAAAGAGACTAGATTTGGTCAAATTAGAGAAGCCATAGTCCATCGCCACATGAGAAGGTAAATTGAACTTAAAGCTAAAAAAAAAAAAAAAAAATCCTTATTTAAGTCAATTGTATATTTCATAGTGATTAAACAAACAAGATCAGAATTCAGACATATCTATATTCTATTCCAAGTCAATGCTAGAAAGGGTTCTTGAGAAATTTTCTTAACTTTTCTAAGGCTCAGTTTCCTAAATCATAAAATGAGGATAATACAACTTATCTCATAGGGTGTTAAGATTAATGATAACACATGTCCTGCATTTAGCACGGTTCCTAAACAAAAGTGCATCGTAGATGTCAGCTGTTACTATTTAAGTGTACTATTCAAATTAGATGAGACACCTAGGGCACAACTGAAGAGCTCTGACTGAGAGAACATGGTTTAAATTAAAGAGCAAAGGTCCAAGACCCCTACACCTCCTCCACTGCTGAATACTGAACCTGGGCACAGTTCTGTGAAACAGTTTGAAGACTCAAAGCAGACCAGGCATCAGTGTAATCACATACCATGTTATTATTATCAGCAGAAAGAGATCAAACACCAATGCTAGATATTTAGAATTTTAATTGCCTTTGAGACGTGAAAATTTAGAGGTCCTTCAGGATCTCTATAAAATTAAGATCACTGTGGACAAGTTCTGTGATTTTCTTTTTTTTCCTTAGAACAGATTTATGAAGTCTCTTGATAAATTCACGTATCACAACCCTGCCACTTAACTATGTTTCTTGTTACTCTGCAAGGCCTGTGACCTACAGTGAGCTTAGATAAAAAGGCAACACCGCACAGCTGTGCCCCACAAGGCTCTGCAATTTTTTCAGTTCTTCCATCCATTACCAGCAAATTACAGTAAATTCAAAATATTGATCTGCACACCCCTATATGGGAAAAAAGTTACCATCGACTTTTATTGCTTATTGTTGGGTCCAATTCCCTGCAATCAATAAAAGCTACAATGTTCATACGCTTCTAAAAAAGATAGTTAATATAGTGGATATGAGACACCTTTTAGAATCACTATAAATCCACAGGATTCTTCAACAGAACACAGTGGCATATTTCTTCAATGTTCAAAAGCCTTATTTGATTTTAGAGTCTTCTCATTACCTAGGAAAATGCCCTGGGAAAGAAGTGACTATCAATGACAGGGAATAAAAACTAAGCAACTGTAAAGAACCCTGCTTAACAGATTTCACTTTACCTTTCAGTTCTCTTGCATTTCCACAACAACATTACTGTCCATTCCACAGTCACTAAGAAGTGTGATATTTTTGAAAAGGTGTATATTAATACAGATTTAAGATGAGTTTTCTTGACAGTAATTTCCAGGTCCTATCAAAGGAGGCCAGTTTGCCTATAAACATTTGAACTATCCCTAATTTAAAGAATCAATATCCTTTTATGAACCAATTTTTAAAAATCAGATAATAATTCAAAGTTTCCATTAAACTTACAGATAACCTTGACACAAAAAGAAAAAGGCTTTTTATAGAACCAGGAAAAAAAATTGGATGAGACTATTTGACCAGTGATAGCGGATTTACTCAGCTGAGATTAATCATTTTTATTTACTAAGGACACCTCATAGTTTATCTAGTAGTCACTATTCTGAAAGCCTATTTTAATGTAGGAATTTACTGGCAAATCAGCTCAAGGGAGCTCTTGAAGTGCTATATGTAGCTAATAGACACAAGTCTACTTTCTTCTGGCCATTCCTCTCCATCTAAATGCAAAAGACGACACTTAAAACTGTACATATAAAATGTATGAGAGCAATAGAAGATTAATGAAACACATTCAAATAATCAATAATGTAAACTTAAGCTTCTAATGGTACTAAAATTTATTGTAAAGAGGCCACAGGATGAAATAAACTATTGGCTTATAGAGGATATATTTCACTTAGTAAGTAATGGATCCTTTTTGTTTAAGAGTACAGTATCTGACTTTTTTTTTTTTTAAGTATTTTATCCAGTGCACTATTTTAAATAACACCAGCTGGAAGTATGCTGGAATTGGGAACTTCAAGAATGAAGAACAGGGTTTAAAGCAGGATCGCCTGTTTCCCACTTCACATTGTCCACTCTATCACCACACTATGGAAACTAGTGCTGCTGTGGCTGTCACTAGCGTTAAAAATCAACTTTGTTCTCTATAGTGCCAGGCACAGTGCTACACATTTTCTCATATAGAATTTCATGTAAGCCTTACCACTATGCTACAATTATGGAAAGGATTATGGCCATTTTTTCAGAAGGGGAAACTGAATCTTGGAAAGGTTATAACATGATTTGCCCAAGGTCAGAGGCCTCACATCAAGGACAGCAAAGACAAAAATAGCTTGGTTGTCTAATGACACTGTTTAGATAGTGCACAATCCCTGCACATTCTACCCTCAAATGTTTTTATATGTGAAAAATAAATCCCTATTTATGCATGCCATTACTTGTTGCGTTTTTTGTTGTTTGTAGCTAAAGACATTCCTAACTGATACTCTCCAAAGTAGTTAACACTCAACTCTGCGAGTCAGCTCTAACCGTGTATCCAAATGCCCACCAGACATCAAGACAACCCTGGCACCCAGAAGACTGCTGCATGTTACCCAAAGAAAATGACCAAATGTTCCTCAGATTAGGATTAGGTTCTATGAGAAATAAAAGCCTTAGAAACACTGATTGAAGATCTGTCAATTTGTTTCCTTTTTCCAAAATATATTTGCAAAGGCTGCACTGTGTGTGTTAATGACTTTGAAGCTAAAAAAAAAAAAGAGAGAGACTCCACGCTTAATGGCATCACATTTGTGACAGTTAATTAGCAGAAAATATTTCAGTGCAGTGAGGTTTTTGCTTTTTTGTTTGTTTATTTTTTAAAGCATCAAAAGCAATAAGAGGCTTTGGGGTTTTATTTGCTTCCTCTCTAAGACTGAATTCTATTGTCACCACAAAGACAGAATACTTCCCTCAAAGTCAAAATGATCCCTTGTGAGTTTTTTGGATCACAAAGACTATAACTAGAGTGGACGTTTAAATTTGAGACCTAAAAAAATTTTCATAAGGTGGCCTCTTATTTGTGTTAACAGATTTCCAGGCAGGAAAACCCTACTCTTATCATACGTGAATGCAGTCACCAGCAATGTAAGGATGAGCTTAGGTGGTTTTCACTTCGATTTCTATTACACAAGATACTTCAAAAAGTTTATGGGAAAATAGAATTAAAAGATACTACTTATCTTTCTACGAGAAGTACCCTTGCAATAATTAGGTTCTTCCTTTGAAAAATAAAAAGCATACTAGATTGTACTGGACTGACATACTTAACTGAATTACATATAAGCTATGTGTTTTACACTGAATTACATTAGATTACCTTGGAAACCTGAAATTGAGAGTTGATTCTAGACTCTCTGTAGAATAAAAGTTAAAAGAAACACACACACACAAACAATAATAACAATGATAAAAAATGATTACACTATAAAATAGTATGAACAAAGGGGGGAAAATAAACTTTAGCACAAGAGACCTTTGAACAATACAAAGTTTTAGGCAGCCTAAACTCAACTCGAAGCTACACTATTTAGACTCACACTAATTTGATAAACTCACACTAATGCTTTCAAATGGTTCTGTTACTTTAAATGCTAGTTTAAAAAAAGAAAAAGCAAACTGAATTACACTAAGTTGAGCTGTATGTCAATCTGGGGAAAAAACAAAACCAAAGCAAAACAGTAGCTAGAGTAAAACAGAGAGTTGAAGAATTATGTCTCCTTTAAAAAAGCAATCTAGATACAAAAGTCCTATATACTCAATCCTATAGGCTAATTGAATGAAGTTGCTAACCCACCCATCCTGAAGACCATTAGGATGAATACTTTGAGGTGGCAGCCTCAGGGCCTCGCACAGTGGCTCAGAAGACCGGCTTAGGAGTCTCCATGCCAAAGTGAGTGCCAGTCTCTCTGTGGCTTTCTTCTCTCACTGGAAATTACAGATTATAAAAGGTCATAGCTGTGTTACGAGGACTGAATGAAATGGTACACATAAAACAGTTACAAAAGTAACTGACATATTGAATACTCTAATATTAGGTTATTATTCTATCTTAAACATGCATGCACAAATCTGACATTGCAACCCTAAGGTTTTGCAATTTGAAATTAAAAAGTATTCATCTACTAATAAGTAGTTATGCTGACATATCTTCAGTGCACCAAAAGACAGATCAAAACTAGTAATAAATTTAAATACTCTCTAAGCCTACTAGAATGAAAGCTTAGAGAATCTATTCTTGAATTTAATACTGATACTCTTAGGTGCTTTCCAAATAAGCTCTGCTACTTTAAAACTAAGCCAAAATGGATTACCTGGGCAATTGTAATTGTCATTTATCAAGCATGAAGCCCATCTCTTAATGAAAAACAAACTTCTTAAAAAGCCAGGTTCCATTTTTATCCACACACATGTTAAACATATTGGCGTATGTTCTAAGCATTCTATAGCTGTGTATTTTAAGCAGACCCCTTTTATCTCTTGTAGCTTTCATTAAATTACAAGAGAAAAAGTATTTTCTTGCTATGACCAGGAACAATATGCTAGATTTCTTGTCTACTGTTTTCATTCTGTATTTCTCTCAGTCTACCTTTCATCAATAAATAACAGTGTTGCTTTCTTTAACTAAAAACTGTGAAAATTCTGATTGAATTTTCCACTTCAAAGTACACAAAATCATTTCATCTAACATGCTGTGTTAGAAAATCTGTGCTCCATTCTGACCTCCTGTTGCAGTCTATTCAAGTATTGGTGATGCACCGTATCACACTACATGGCTGGTGAAGTAAACATATTGACTAAGAAATGTTTTGAAAACCCCCCATTCCACATAGATCCCAACTACTGTCAAAATATCGCACAATGTTTGCATTATGTCTGTGCAAGAGCATGACAGAGCTCTAGGAGAAATTCCCACAATAAATAAAATAAGATACTTGCATAACACTCCATCTAAGCAGGACTGTGCAGCACTTGCAGCTAGGGAGGAGGGGGAGCAAGATTCAGGCCAGATAATATGCTCGGAGGTGTGTGAGAGAAGACATTATTAACTGCACCCTTCCTTTAACCTATCTGCAAGGTTAAAATAAAATTTAGCAGACAAGATCACCCCCACTAGTGAGAAGGCACAACTCAGCCAGTGGCCAAGGAACACATGGAAAGAAAGGTAATATATTGATTGACCTTTCCTTCCAGCTGCAGTCTAGGCAGCTAACTGTCTTTTTTACATTTGGAGGGATATGACAGCTAGCTTATTTCCCTGGACTAGCAAACCAAGACAGTCCTTGGACAAGTGAGACAGCCCAGACCAGTATTCCCCTACAATGGCAGAGGTTTACAACATTAATACTTTAATAAGTAGGAACCCTAAGCAACAATGTAACCAGATAGGCTTCTGGGTTAGAGCTCTTCCTTCCCCCCAAATGCAAGCTTCCTGGGTCCTTATTAGAAAGCAGTGGAGAAGATGTTTTCCAGGTATACAGAATGACAGTCAATTATGAATTATGTGTATTCCCTGAAATAAAAAGCAACAGGGTCCATTTAACTCAACATTTCCCCACAGAGTGTTTTGAACTTTGTTAATGGGTATTATTTGACAAAAAAGCATAAAGTTCCTTGACAAAAGGTTCTCTATTCAAATAACTTTGAGAAACACCTAATTAAATGTAGCTTAGAGGATTTACTTACTTTAAGATTTCCCTAAGACTTGTACAATCATCAGCATTTTATTCTCTAAGAGAAAGAGACATGATCTGAGATGCTCCCAAATTAATGGGACCGTGGAACATTTTGGGGGGAAACACAAGGTCTGGTTCTCAAAGAACATACTTTGGAAAATGTAGGTTTAATTGAGCCCTAACTTTAGTATGATGATCATAAGGAAAACAGAGACCAAATTACTGCCATGAAATATACCAGTTATTGTACTTAGTAACTCAGAATTTCACAGTCTTGAATTGCACTATGATGAAAGAGATGGGTGGCCTACACTGTAATTCAATAAAGTATCCCCTAGTACACCTTGCAAGATTGCAGCAACAAATCCAAAAGAAGACTGAAAACAAGAGTTACAGAAACAAATCTCCTGGGCATTACAGTGATCAAATCTCTGAAGAAATAAACACAAGGCATAAAAATACACGGCTACCATACCAAAGGCCTATAGTCCACATGAAAGATAAACCCAGTAAATAAGGGCTGTTACCACATCCATGTGTTTATAACAGTGACAGGACACAAAACTGTGCCCTGTTTATCAATGGCCAAGGCTTATCTCTGTTCTCTTTTCCCTACTGGCAAATTTCCTGATCTCCTTGGACACATTTCCTATTTCTGAGACTTCTACTTAGGATGTAGACAATCAGCAAAAGACCATTGCTCACAACAACGTGAATAAAGATATGAAGAAAAGCCAGAAATGAAAGCATGTTTTAAGTTTGGCTGGTTTCTCCTTACCCTGTCAATGGCAGATTCCTCCTCTTCCTGCCAGTCCACCAGGCTTGGAGAAGCCATGGGCCTCTTCTTTCCTTTAAAAAGATTATCATTTTCTGGAATTTACTTTTTTTAGGTTTTTTCCTATGCCCTTAGCATTTTTTATGATTTTTATAAACTATGATTTTACAGCTTACCTAGCTTGTTTTGACAGTTAGGGTGACAGCAATGGTCCTTTGTGATAGTCTACATCCTAAGTGGCAGAGAAAGTCTCAGAAATAGGTTTGCTTCTTCTTGGATCTACAATTTTTCAAGTAGGTGCCAAACATTTTGAATAAAAGAACAGTAGAAACTGAGGTAAATAATATTTAGCTCCAGAAAAAGGTATGCCACTTGAGTAGGGGTGGCAAGTCATTCTGCTCTGTCTGAGCTGGGTCTGGGTATTGTTTTGACCCATGGCCAAGAAAAGAAACAGGCAATAAAAATGGATGCAACGATAGGCAAGATCTTGGTGTTATCAGACAAAGACTAAAAAATAACTATGATAAAGGATATAGTGGCAAATGTAAGGCAACATAAATGAAGACATGGAAAATTTCAGCAGAGAGACAGAAGTATAAAAACAAACCAAAAAGGGAAAAAAAGCTAAACTGAAAACCTATGATATCATGAAATGGGCTCACTAACTGGCAGAGCAAAGGAAGGAAAAGATCGGCAAAATTTAGGTCAAAATGATAAAAATTATCCACAATGAGTCACCAAGAAAAAAAAACAAACACAAAAACAAAAAAGTATCTAAGATCTGTGGGACAATATCAAACTGCCTAACATAGATACAAATGGAGTCCCAGCAGGAAAAGAGAGAAAATGGGGTAGAAGATATATTTGAATAGATAATGGCCAAGGACTTTCCCAAAGACTGATGAAAGTCCTTGATCCACATACCCAAGAGGCTCAGCAAATTCCAAGCAAAATAAACACAAGGAAACCATACTTGGGCACATCTTAGTCAAATCTATTCCAGGCAGAAATTAGGTAAATGTGTGTGAGGTAACTGGAAGGGAGAACCTATCAAAAAATAAAACAAAACAAAAACACATTAACTTGAAAAAGTGTTAAAACAGGCAATGGTATTATCAAGATATTGAAACCAGTCACACAAAGAGAGGTATCACTGGTCTCTTAGCATCGGCCAGCAAGGATGTCTGAGCTATTCAGGCTGCTCTTCTCAAGCTCTGCTAGGAACGGACTCCTTCCAAAACCCTACCAGAATCCAAAGAAGGAAGACTAGACTTGATAGGACTGCCTGGTTAAATGTCTAAGTTACTTTTTTAGAGTTGCTGCCTGTTTTGTTTTTCTTTTTGTCTGAGTGGTACAAGAACACATGGGCAAAGGGATACAGCAGTCCCTGAAGGCAAAGGGATGATTTCAGTAGTTCTTCACAAATCTACAAGCCAAGTTGGGTAACCTGTACTTAACCTATTCTGTGATCTTTTCACCTACAACTTAAAAATATTTCCTACACCCCTTCTCCAAATAAATTGCTAATCCCATCTTGGCAAATTTCCTGTTACACAAGTCTTTGGCAAGCATAACTCTGATGACTCTGAGAAAAGTCAACAAATTCCAATTCACCAGTTTTTTAAAGTCCTAAAAAAAATCTCCCTTAGGACAAGAGAGGTTGGGCTATAACGATTCACCAAGCACATCCTACCTTTGCCAGCTGAAAAAAGGGAGAAATATAACTGTGTTCCTGTGTTAGAGAAAAGAAATAGGCTAAACTAAATAATTTTTCCTCCCCTATGTTTTTGATAACAACATTCAAGTGAACTTATGATAGAAATTCCAGCAGCAACATAATGATTGTGGTCTTTACACCTGTTCTTTATTTTACCTCTATCTTGAAGCCCGATCCCATCCTTTTCTTGAAAATGAAGGAAAACAAAAATAATGGTAATTTTTCTGGATAGTGAATTAGGATATTGGAAAGCAATACCATAAAAAATATAAGTCTTTGAAGACAAAAACAATAAAAATTCGAACCAGAATAAAAAACTCAAAATAAAATTCTAAAAATTGCTTCCAGGACAGCACAAAGGGGTCTCCTGAGATGTTGGTAATATTTTTTTATTATTATTATTTAGTGCTGGTTACATGAGTACAGTTAATTTGTAAAAGTTCGGTGATATCTCCACTTGTCTGAATATGTGTTACTCTTACAGGAAAAAAAAAAAAAACAGTGTAAGATCTACAAGACAATATCAAACTTAAAATACTTGCACCTTTCTGTACATATGTCACACCTCAATAAAAAGAGTTTTAAAAAAAAATAGGGAGTGGTTCTTCAAAAAGCATCTGGCTACACTCACCTTCAAGTCTAAGTACTAAAGCCCCAGCACTTAGCAAGGTGCCTCACCATAAGGTGAATGCTCAGTATGTATAAATGGAACTAAATTCCAAATATATTTTTATCCTTGACATTTTTGGGTTCTTTAATACTGTGTTTTTATTATACCTTATAGATAGCATAATGGAAAATAAGTGAAATCCACTTTCCTTAGAATGTGTTGTTTGGGTCCGAGTAGAGAGATGTTAGGCTGAAAAAAAAAAAAAAAATGATCTCTATCATCTTTTACTTCTCCTTCTTATTCTGGAGTATCCTGTCTTTTGTTGTTATAAACTTTAGAGGCTGATGAATGCGCTTAAACAGTCCGATGTTAAGGGGAAGCAAGGCAATTCAGTAGAGTACAGTACAAGTTAGAAGTGGCCAGGTAGCCAGGCAGGTTCAGGAGCTGATTCACAATGAAAAAGAAGAAACTCTGGGTCAAAGAATTCTGGACTTCTTTATGCTAAAAAAAAAAAAAAAAAAAAAAAAAAAATGGTTTTGAATGGATATACACTAACATTGTTCAAAATCCATGAAGTAAAAAGTCCCTTCCATCCTTGTCCCCCATCCATCTAGTTCCCATACTCATCTCTCAGAAAGAGCCACTATTCTTAGTTTTGTATGCACTCGACCACAGTTTGCTTATGGGCAAAATATGAGCAAATATGCTATATTTGATTACATAAGTAAATATAAGTACATATTCTTATTCCTCTTCTGCTTTTACAGAAAAGGAAACGTATTAAATCCACTATTTAGCCCTCGACTTTTCCCTTTGATAAGGAGATCTTTCCATACCAGTCAAAAAGTGCCCTCGTTTTTTTTTTGTATAGCTACATGGTATTCCACAGCACAGACAAAGCACAGTTTATTTATACGGGTAACTACTAAAAGATGTTTGGGTTGTTTCCAATCTTTTACTATTAAAAATGATGCTGTAATGAATAATCTTTTCCATGACTCATTTTGCATGTATGCTGGTATACCTGATGGTTTTACTCCCCAAAGAGGAATTGTTGGGTCAAAGGGTATATGTACATGTATTTTTTATTAATATCACCATTTGCTCTCTGCAGAGATTGTACTAACTTACACTCCCACGAGCAATTTTTTTATATATATTTTTTTCCACCAGCAATTTAAGAAAGCTATTTCCTTAGAAAATGTATCAAATGTTTAGATTTTTGCCAGTCTAATAGGCGGACAAAATATCGGTAGTTTTTAATTTGAATTCCCTTATAAGGGCAGATGAGAATGCCATTTATTTATATTTGCTTTTCTGTGAACTGTTTGTACCCTTTGCCCATTTTTCAATTGAACTGTTAGGGGTCTAGAGTTCATGATAAAGCCAACAGTGACAAAAATCTTTGTAAACTGGGATGGACACATGTGGGAATTATAAGGAGAATAAACACTTTTCCGACAGCATTACCTAGGTCCATACTAGTGTGGAGTCAGGTGGCAAGAGAGTGGCATCTAGGCCAAAGGGTTTCTCTGGCACTTGAGTTAAAAAGAACATTACCTTCCTTCTGAAGCCTGAGAAATCCTGCATTGTCTGGTATAGTCCATGCCTTAGCAAAGAGGCTTAGCACCTGCTAGATGGGGTGGTAAAGACCATGGCATGATGGCCAAATACAGAAACTAACTGGCCTGAGTCCTGGCTACCCCTTTTACTAGCTCTGGACCTTGTGCTGTCCTGCCCAAAGGCAGTGGATTGTTGTATATGGATTTGCCAGGAAGGTAGAAGACATTATAAGTGTAGCACCCAAAATGCAACATGGCACTCTTTCTGGAAATAGAGATCACTTGGAATGTGGAAAAACCTTATCCTTTTAGTGTGATGCATGATGTCATAGCTTTGTCCTTTAAACTGGCAAATATGACCCACAGGAGTTGAAATTGAACATCAAAGACAGTTGTCCCATAGTTAAAGAATGACCAAAGGAGAGATGAAAATATCATTTATCTGTGCATTGCAAGGTCTTCTTATGATCTAAATCATGGTATTTGTTTATCTATTTATTTATGTGTAACTAACGCTTGCATCTCAAACTGTCTTATCCTTTGATAGCAGGAGGTTGCCTTTAAATTCACTGAGAGACGTTGCTGCTTTCCTTCAAGAGCTGTCTATGCCCCTTGGCCAGTCCTAACAGAACCAACTAACTGTGGTAAAATCAATGAAAAGGTAGAGGGTTTTTTCTGTGCTTTAGAAAGGTCTGATACCTGTAGCAATTTTGAATGTTTTACATTTCTATTGTTCTCTCTTTTAAAAGCTTATTTTTGTGTCTATGATGTTGTTTTCCACCATCATGATTTAGCACCCAGTAAAAACAAGTTTTTGTTTTCCTTTGTTTTTCAGGGCTGCCTGTCATATTCGGCTTCTTGATCTAGGTGCTGTTAGCATGGGATTGTTCAGTTTGTGGAAATTCATCAAGCTGTACAGTCAGAATCTATATTATATGCCAACAAAGAATTTTATACACATGTACACACACTGGGGACCAAAAAAAACCTGTCAGCCTCCACAAAAAGGAAGCAGTTGCAACAGGCAGGCTTGTGCCAATGGTACCTTCTGTGAGAAGCATCTGTACCTCTCGTCCCCACTTCAGTCACGTCCATGGGGAGGCAGCAAGGCATGATGGGTAAGAACAGGGACTCTATGAGCCAGACTTACTGGGTTTCAATCCTGGCTTCTCTTTTACTAGCGTGTGAGCTTGTGCAAGTCATTTAACTTCACTGTACTTCAGTTTCCTCACCTGCAAAACGGAGATAATAGCACCATCATGCTAAGGCTGCTGTGAGGAGGAAAGGAGTTTGTGTACGAGTAAAGCACCTGGAACCATGCTGGGCACACGTCAGCACTGTTTAGGTGTCGGCTATTCTATCACTCCCGGTAGCAATACTTCCCACACAGGTGGCCGCCTCCATTTCTGAAGCACTGAAGTCTCCCTTACATCGAATTTCCTTGCCTGTCTATTCTTGCTTGGGGAGATTTAAGTGTAGGGAAGAGCGTAGGCTTAATCGTACTCCTCAGTCCAGAGCATTATCATCGCCCCTCAGTTTCTTTTCTTGCACACCTACTCCCCAGTCCTACGCCCTCCCCTCCTGCCTCCAATGACCTTTCTACGGTGCCTGATGGATACTCAGCTATTCGTATGTGCTCCTGTAAACTGTATATTGTGTGGTGTGCATACATTTTTAAAAGACTCTAAAAGTATACTACAAAATTGACTTTTTAAACTTGTTTTCACACAGTAATATGTCTTAGACTCTGTCCGCATTGCTGCGTGTCCCTCAGGCTGCTGCTTCTAACTGCTGAATGTGACTCGATGGCATCACCCTATTTTCCCAACCATCCTTTCAACTGTCTACACCCCCAGAACCCCTAACTTTCTGGACAACAGCAGTGCTCCAAGAGGCATCTGTGTACATGTCCTTGTACAGAGACAACTTCTTAGGATTGGGATTGCTGGCTCACAGGGCAGACGATGTCTAACTTGACTAAGAACTGCAAGTTTACTCCTCCAAACAGCCTGATTATTCTATGGAATGGCTGCACCAGACCACCTAATTATAACAACATTCCTAATGAGGTAGATGGTATAGAGATTTTCCCTTGGCTTTATAGCCAGCACAAAGAATTTGAAAATAGGTCTGTGTGATCTCAGAGCCAGTGTATATCCACCATGAAGGGCATAACAAAAGCATACCTTCCATCTCAACTCGTGTCACCTCCCCTCAATCCCAGTCTAGCCTATAACTACTATTGACATTCATGTTATGTGCATGCCTACACTCATGCTGTTTAAAAAGTCCTACCCCTCTTCAAGGCCCAGATGAAAAACCACCACTTCCAGGAAACCTTTTCTGACTACTACTCACAGATCTCCCTCCACTCAAACTCAACACCACGCTGATACTATATACTATACAATTTATTACTGTCTATGCTTTATTTCTTTGTGAATTAAACTCTTGAGGACAAAAATCAAATTTTGCAAGTTATATTCCTCCATGCCTAACACACTGCTGAGTGAGTAGTAGGTATTCAAAAATACGTAGAACTGTACAGACCTTTAACAATGCAGACATTTCGCCTCAAAGATTATCTGGTCCTAACCCCGTATTTTATAAAATAGGCAAGAAAATCCCAGAAAAGTTAATGTTGGGAAAATAGAATAATTTAATCAGGACCCCTCGCCTTAGGTCCGGTTGAGGGTGGTGCAGTGTATTCTTTTTAAATGAGTTGTGTGTGGGTGCCGTTAGTACACATGTTCGGCACCGAGACTTGGCTGGCACTGACTGCCTCTGGAGTCTGCTCCGTGTGGCCATGCTCTTGAACCTACAGCTCCAAGGACCTTTTTGCCGGTTACTTAGCTCACAGATCTGCATGTGAGGGGTCTGGTGACCCAGCCTGGTGTGTGAAGGGTTTGTGACCCGGTCTGTGAACAGGCTTGAGGGATCTGTGAGCTCCAGACCCAGCCCTAGCTCCACAACTGGCTACATCGGCAGGATTCTGACATTAGCCCTAGGGCGACAGTTAAATAACAAGTACCCAATAACAATGGTTAAGAATAATCATAATTTAAAGAACTGTTACAATTTAGTATTCGTTTAGTGCCTGACCATACGGTAAACACTTTTCATGCATTGTCTCATTTAATCCTCAAGACAACCTGATTAGATTAATATTATTTTCTTCCCCATTTTTTGGATGAGGAAACAGAGGCTTTCTCAGAGTGATTAGGTAATTGGCTCAAGGTCACAGGTAATAAGTTTCAGAAATGAGATTCACACTCATTTTATTTGGGACCAAATATAATTTATAGATGACTGATACAAAAACAAACAAGTAAACAAAAACTATAAGCTGTTCAAAATTTTCTATTAGAAATTTATCATCCCTAAAGGCCTTTTATAAAAAAAGTTTACAAAGTACAACATTTTATGTGACTAAAATACTACCAGAATAATTATGGCAACCAGTCTTCCAATCCCTTCTCCATCTTTCTATGTCCTTAAATATAGTAATGAGTACTGCATCCTCCAAAATAGAAGAAATTATTCTTTAACACTTGAAATTCCTGGGACTAGGAAGGTGTTAATTACCATCCAGAAACTCTATGCATAATAAGGCTCAAAAATGTAGATATTTTAAAGCCTATCTCCTTAGTGCTTAAAAACCAACCTATTTTCTTTCAATATCACACAAAGAAATACAATTCCATGACATTCTATTGCCTTTACATCATTTATGCAATTATGAACTTGGTCAAGGCAGCTTCATGTCCCCTCTGAAAGGTGGGTTTCTAAGGTCTCAAAGACATTTACTCTTTAGATAGGTAAAATAAATAGAAGGATCAATCCTAAACGGTTTATAGTGAGAAAAGAAGACCATCTGCTCTGAGATAGCTCTGGGCTGATTTTCCCAGCAGAAGAGCCCAGGTTTTATAAACCTTGTTATCATAAAAGAAAGGTAGAGAAATTGCTGAGAATTGCTACAAACAATTTTCAAGCCCTATAGCAGATTGGAACAATGTGTTTTAGAATTACATGCAAGTTTTGGCAGTTGAATTATCTGTGCATTTGGGTAGTTCTGTTTGTTTTTTAAAGGACAGAATGTTACAACACTTTCTGGTTTTGAAATTTACTAGATGCTATGCCTACCATTCTTTACTCTCACATGCTCAAAATTTTAATACAATCTTTATGAACCTATTTATTCTGGATCAGCAAAGCTTTCAATGTAAAATGACAGCTCGTCTAGAATAAATCTTCATCATCCCTTTGTGCTGAAATGCCAAGAGATTTGAAAACGAATCCTCTGTACACTTTCATGCTGTCCTCTGTCCACCAGATCGTGTCCCTGGTGCTTCCATATCAAATTGATTTTCATTTAACAGAGGCCTTTACCAGCTTCACAAATAACTGCTCGGTGGTCTTTGAACTATTATTCCTATTGCCCGTTTTGCTTCATTCTTTGTTCATTTGCTGTGTTACAGCGTTCATACTGGGGGACAGGCAGGTGAGCATTTTCTCAAAGTGAAAGACACTTTAGAAATTCCCAGGGGACAAGCTTAGCCAATCAGAGGTGCATTACTTATCTTTGATTTCCCTCTCATCCTTTACTCTTTTCCAAATAAAACAGATTTAAAAGCTTGTTTTCCTATACTCAAAGCACAAAAGGCTTTCTAAGACAAAGAAAAGATTCAAACTTAAAAAAAAAAAAAAAAAACCCAACCCCTTAAGCAGAAAATGAGCCCCTTATTTTTGGTCCATATTCTCCCCACAGCTTTAAAAGTGATTTCTGTTTTAAAAATTAACTTCCATGAAGACACTGATAGAATACTGGCTAATACTGCTTTGCAAGTGATGAAGAATGATGTCATTTGCAGGAGGGCTTTTAGTATTGACAGATGCCATTCAAAAATCTCAGACTAAATGGTAAAATATCTAGTTATAAATAACTTGATGGAAAAGGAAAACAATTCCGTAATTTGATCAAGAGAACATTTCATATACTCTCATTTTATAGATGAGAAAATCGAGAACGGTGGGGGCTCAGTGTTTAGTAATTACCCAAGGCCACACAACTGGTTTATGAGAAAGCCCAATATACAACCCAGTCCAGTATATTCTTTGCACCACACCGTATTGCTATTGAGAAGCTAAACATTTCTGCCTGACAGCACTTCTTCCCACATTATACAATAGAGACTCACAATAAAATCAATATTCTCAAAAGATGTGGCAGCTAGTTTACCATAAATTGTTCCTGACTGCCATTGTTACATGGGAACCTGTAATTTGTAAGAATTTTTTACTACAACTCAGGTTATTGAGTTGAAAATGACATAGTACAGATTCTAAGCCAAGTGTGCTTACAATGAAAGGTCACTGGCTACACAGATGCACATTTCTGTTTGCCATTTATTGTCCGAGTAATGCACCTTCACAGCAAACAGTGGCTTCTCCCATCACTTCTTAATGTTAGCAAAAAAATTCAGGCTCTTCTTAAATTTCTACTATTGCAGTACTTTGGGGAGGAAAGGATCTGACCTTTTTAAACCTATTTGGTAACATAGTCGAACCAATTTACACAGTACATTAAGGTACCAGACATCTCTGTATAGCAGTTTAATGAATTCCTCTTAAAGTTTGTCTAGAAAAAGAAGGCATGATTCTTACTCAAAACAAAACAGGAAGGAAAAAAAAAAAGACACCACCAATGGAAGAAAATTAGCCAATTTACAGTCTACTATATAACACACTACACAGTGAGGCACAGTATTTCTGAAAATGCTGAGACAGAATGAAATGAATACAGGACAAAAGAAAGAGGGGGAACAAAAGCCCATGTGGAGTTGACCCCTTAAAACACCACTGACGCATGCTGCATCTAACAGTGGATGTGCTCAATTCACACAATATTTTAGTGCCTCATTAGTTACAACTGTTAGGCAGGGTCCAAGAACGGCCTGCTATAGGCAGGGTCCAAGAAGGGCCTGCTATATTCTGAGTTTTCCCCTCACATACCCAAAGAACTTCCATGACTTCATCACTGTCTGTGGCTCAGCAGGGAACAGACACCCAAAGAACTTAATAAATGTGATAAAAGGCTATGACATGTTTAGTCTACTTTCAAATACTTCAGCTTAGGCAATGTAATATTATTTATGCATTAAAATTATATCTTATATAGAGTCGGCAGCCCTAATCAGAATTTGCTCCCCCAGAGTGGTCAATTATCATATCAGATGTATCTGTATCTCAGTCAACACCAAAGATCTTGCTAATTGGCATATTCAAATGGGTATTCATTGGTGAAATCCGATTTGCTAGTCACACAATGAATGTATAGTGGATGTTAAAAACAGGCTTTAATTGTTCAAACTAGAGGTATTTAAGATAAGTGAGTTGGCAAAATCATCTTAGAGACATTCCCCGCTTGCATGAACAGGGTATAAGAAACGAAGGAGGCCTGTAACTTGTACCCTTTGGACTGGCACCTGAGGCTCAACTGCTAAATGGCGTTATGTCTAGCAACTAGGTCAGAGGATCCCCACTGCTTGATATCCATTATAAAGGTAAGAGAATCCTGCCTCTGGAAAGTTGCCACATCAACCCTGAGTAGAACTTTCCAAAAAGATTTGACTGGAGCACTTAAAAAGGCCAGAGAGCTGGAACTTCATTAAGTTCAGGGTACATGAATGCTTTGTGCCTATTAATAAATGTTTGTTTAATAAAAGTCTGTGCAACAGAATTGGCCTGAGACTCACTTGAGCTATAAAAAATTAGCAAATCCTTACCCAAAACCTCAGCCACTTTGCTGTGGCTGTTGATATTTGTCAAAAAGAGTAAAGCACAACCAAATTGGCTTTAAGACTATTCTCAACATATACATAACACCTACAACCTGCTGCACTGGAGCCAATTCATGCCAGCTCAGTAAATCTCCAGAAATTTTATTAGCCAGTTGTTAAACACAGCCATTATTATAAATTTAAAATATCTAAATTTATAATTAAATACATTTTGTTAAAAACAAAGAGTAATAGATACTCAAAACTGATTCACTTCCTAATTATTTTTCTACATTTGACTAGGATTTACATCGATTGTATCTATACAGTGGAGAAACTATATAACTGTACAGTAGTGCACTGCCGGGCATCTCTTGCCGGCTCTGAGTTCAATGATGTCACACTGGTACTTGAAATTGGTCATGGTGGCAGTATATATGCCATGGAAACCAAATGCTACAAATCAGGTTTTTTTGTTTTCAGGGCTGGTTGTTAAACATTTACCTGAACACCATCAGGTGTGCATGGTCATGAATGAATAGAGAAGACTTTGCCTCGTCTCAGTATCCACATTCTAAAGCCTTCAAATACACCAGCATAAATAAAACCCCACAACCCCATTTACCACAGCAGGACCATACCACCATGCACACCCGCCGCCCAGGGCGATGGGACACACTCACTTTTGAAGCAGCTGGGTCCGCTAGTCTCTGGCGATGTCTGGCTGAGTTGAAATGGCTCTTCGGAGGCTGCCCTTCCTGACAGTGTATGAAAGATGGGGAATGAATGAGAGGTGGGAAGGGAGAAGGTGGGCGTGGGCATGGGATGGGAAAATGGCCAGAAAAGGGAGAGGGACAGTGTTTAACAGCACTGTACTTTGTTTTAGCTAAAATCTAATAAAAACACATGACATGTTCTCCCCCACAAAAGTAGATGCCATGTGTAAGTCATTTTGTTAAAAACAGCTTTGTATATACATGTGTATGATAAAGCCATGAACACAGCCCAGTATTAAGACATTTGCCATCAAATCTTTATTTTTCTATTATCTGATAATTGTCTCTAATTATATTTTAGGGATACTAAGGGAAACCAGAACGTGATTTCTCTGAACATGAAGTCAATCTTCCTAAAATAACAGAAGTCATCATGAAGCATTCTTAGGGTTAGACTTGCCACCCACTGGATATCACCAAAATGACACAGAAATTACAATATTCTTCAAAACCATACAAAATCCTCTGCCTTAGAAGCTCCTCTCTCCATCATCCTGGTAGAATTTATGGTATCTGGTAGCTACCGAAAACTCGGCCCCTCAATGCACATTATGTTTTATCAGCTGAAATAGAGATTTAGCATTAAGTTTATAAATTAAACCTATGCAAAAGGGTGGTTAGACAAACCCTATTAATGTTCTTGTATATATATTGAACAATCAGATCACATAGAAAGGCTTACCACCTCCCCATTACCCATTTTATTCCAAACACACAAACATACAACCCAAGCTACCATATTTTAAAGGGGAAGTTTAAAATAGGGGTCCCCACTAATGGTATACAGTTTCATGTCTCCACCTTTCAAAGGTGGACAATAGTAAACAAAAATTTAAGAAGCACTACCCACTGTGAGTATCGACTTCAGAGAGTTGGAGAGATGAAAGCAATAGATAGAGGGTGTTACAAAACCCCTGGGCTTGAAGGCTCTGATGCAAGTGAGAGACAACACAGGCAGAGAAATGAGCTTTAGGTGAGGGCTAGCATTTGCTCAGCTCTAGTCACAGAGGAGGCTGAAAAGACCTACTGAGGTAAAAATGCACCATCTTATTATACTTATGAATTCTTTTCTTCTTCTAGGAATAACAGCTCTATTACTTAAGACATGTATCAATCACATCCGCTTCAACTTCCAACAATCACTACTTCAGTGTCCACAGTATAACATGTACCTTTCAAAAAGGAAATGTCATTAAGTAGCAGATTGTAAATCAGGATTATGTTTTTCCTAGTAACTGCCCTGCCAACACGCATTCTTTCTTAACTCTATTCTGCAAAAAGGCACAGAAATAGCCTTGACCTAGCAAAGTACCAAAGCTTTAACAGCTGAAATGATATTCATTAACTCTCTTACTATTTGACAAAACAAAAACAAAAAATCTGAGCATGACTTCCCATTTCAATAGAATCAATACTTCTTACATGAGAAATACATTTGGGGGAGGAAGCATAGATTATTTAGTTTAATTTGAAAAATTCTCCTTTAAACTTAATGGTTTATCAAAAAGTGTGTTTTAATGCTTTTCTCCCTAAAATAAGTTATTATATGTAAATAATTATTCTCATTAATTTATCTGGAGAACTACCCGCTCTTATTAACCTCCCTATGGAATGATTACAACGGATTTAAGAGTTCCAATGCACAGTGCCAGGCTCCCACTCATCAAGAAAAAAAATTAATCTCAGCATTAAATACACAATTACAGTCAAAGTGCAAATTAACAAGATCCTGGGTCTGTGGTTTATTGCTCTTCTTCTGACTGCAAGGTGAAAATGTTATATATATTTTTTAATTAGCTAATTGTACCATGAACTTAGCAGGGGGTAGATGTTGATATTAAACCTGGGATTTGGATCTTAAACTCCCAGATGGTGGAAGGCTGGTTTAAGAGAGCAAGCCCATCCTTCAAGAGGTGGGTTTGAAAGCTGGTCTCCATTTTATCTCATTTATTATCAAGTACAATGAATCTAACAATAGCTTGTGATGAACAAATAGGTCTATGAAATAATCAATGTATTTACACAGAGATTCCAGTCATACATCTTAATAGAAACCAAGGAAGAGACTGGAGGATTAATGTCATTTTAATGAATTGCATATGGAGTGAAAATAAAGGAACTGTGAACAGCTCACAGCAAGTTTTTCTGCATGTGACTTTAACCTTAGTTTTCTACAAAACAGTCACATTGTATTCTATTACTAAAAAAAAAAAAAAAAAGTTGGTGGTTAGTTACTCATATATTCTAGAGTTAGTCTGGTGATACTGAGACTTCGTAGAAAGATGCACAAAGATGCTAGATGGGAATCTTTGAGAGGTATTTCATTCATTAGAAGCTGGACATGCCTGTTTCTTCACTTCAGGTAGTCCCTAACTGCAAAGCTTTCTCTTTCCCTTTTTCCAGGCGTGTTACTTATCAGACCTCCTGTCACACCATAAAATTACAAACAGTGCATCTTTGAGCTTAGTCAATTAAGCACAGCTATATCCATTCAATTATGTAATACTTTTTCTATTTTTTAGAAAAGCAAGCAGGGCTCTCATAAATCATATCAAAGGAAACTAACGCCCCTATACAGCAAATTTGTTCACATAGTTTTCCATGTCCAAGAAAATCAGTAAGTTCTATCACCTATGCCAACATTAAGGGCAAAATTTGTGACTTCACTTTCTTTTCCCACATCCTAAGTCCCAAGAATCCATTTCTCCTTTGAAATGAGAGCCTTCAGACTCTGGTAGCTGTCATTCCAGAGTGAGACATCAGTCTCTTAGTACCATTTACCTCCTGGCTAATGCCATCACATCAGCAAAATAACAGATTGGGCCTGGGCAGCACCCACAGTGCTCTGAACTGAACGGCTTATTTACACACGCAAACAGGGGCTCTCCACTGCAAGAGGAGTGGGGCGGGAGGGGGAGGAGGGGGGACTGGATTCTGCACTATTAGTTTTGTGGAAACAGAAGCACATTCTATTGCTTAGATGGACTCAACCAAAATCATTTTTCTGTGATAACCATCACTAATAAAAGTAAGCAGTCCTCAGTTACATAAATGAGCATTTAGCCGATAATGAAAGAGTTGACATGTGCATAATGTAGATATTTAATGAGACATATTTCATCCCTCTGCTAACTGCTTTTTACCAAGCCTTCTCCTACTAAGTCATTTTAGAAATTATAAATATCCCTTAACACTACAGATCATACTTGTAAAAAAAAAAAAAAAAATTACTGTTCCCTTAACATTACAGATCTGATAGCTTAGTATACTTTAGCTAAATTTGCATCATGTAAACATATTTATGAGAATGCTCTATGGAAAACAATATATCACGTGTAAAATAATGGGTGCCAAATGAATTTAGTTGCTGACATTAGACTATTTATAATAGCCTATTATTTAAATCAGGTATAGGTTACTGTATCTCAAAATGAGAACCACAAGAAAAATTTAAAACGAAGTATATTTATAATTTTGGCATTAGTTCCATTACATATTTTTAAATCTATCATTAAACATTACCAGCCTAGAGATTCTAACATAAAAAAAAAAGAACATAATGGATCTTATATATGTTTCAAGGACACCTAGACTTCTTAAAATTTCACTCAAAACAGTTTTAATTCTGGAAAGAATCAGATGCATTTTCAGAGAAGAATAAACTTCTCCACCCAATTCTAAGATAGTTTTTGTCTGTAATAAATATATTTCAACCCCAATTGAAGCTCTTACTAAACACTATACTTAAATATAGCACAGCTATTACAGACAGGTGCTATTAAAGAGGCCCTTGAACATCCATAAAGCAATCTAGGACCATGCAAAGTCAAAAAAAAAAAAACTCCATGAAAATAAAGTGACTGATAGAATTCATAAGCTAGAGAGATTTAACAATTATCAAGCATATCACAATAGGGACCAGAAACCCAAGTGAACATGGAAGAAATGTGCCATTTAGAAGAGAGAGCACATTTTTGATTATGACATCATAGACTTCTAAAACCCATCTCAAAATAATTTATGAAAACCTCCATAATTAATAACTTTGTAAAGAGGAGAGATCGTTTTTCTCATCACCTTTCAACACCAGGTTTTTCAAATTAGCTGAAAGGTGAGTCACCAAATGGAACAGGGACGGGGATACCCCCACCCTTGAAAGCAGAACCTTAGACAGTGGCTTTCTCACCTTTTCACTGTAATGCTCATATTTTACATCATGAAACAATACTTGCCAATAATACCAGCAATGCACTCTTATCCCCTGATCTAGTTTAGTTTCTCTTAAAACAAATGCTAGTCTGAACTACCTACTGAACTGATGATGTGATCTGCAATTAAAAACCACTCTAAGCTGTGAAGAGACAGGAATCACCTAGGGAACTCATTAAAAATGCTTCAGGTTGGGTCCCAAAATTCAGTGAATTGTTCATTCGTTTTCCCCATATCTATGTACTATGTGTACTATCACATATACTATACATACTATTATTTTCTTAATGATTTTATTTAAAAAGATGACTCCCTTTTTTTAAAAACAAATACTTCAACTTTAAGGATGACCTACATAATAACATCTTGAAATTCTGGGTCTGTTGTGCGAATTACATTTTTTTTCCTAATGGAGATTAAGAAAAATATATTAAATACTAAATCAGAAATATTTGTGTACTGACTAGAGTCATCCTGTGTGTAACCAGTGGTGCCCACGCCACTTTCAGAAAGCTCATTCTGAAGTGTGGCCCCCAATGGAAGTGAGCAGCCCAGACACTGCAGATTCAGGGGCTGGGGGTGGGGGGAGGGTGGCGGTCATCAAAAGCTGGCAATTATAACTCTGCCATCACATCTCCCCGACAACTGCCTACTCTGAGATGTCAAACAGAGGTTGCAAATTTCACATCCATGACTCAGTTCTTAAATTTTGTCCCCCAAACTGCCCTCCTGCATGTTCTGCATCTCCAGGAAAGAGCACCACCATTCACCCAGATGCTCTGACCAATGACCTAGGAGTCACTGGGAATCCAAACCCTTGACCTTGGTGTTACCAGCAACCATCCCACCCCTATATCTAACCCCTCAGCAAATCCTACAGGTTTTAACTTCATATTTCAAGTATAACCCTTTCTTCTATTGTTTTCAACCTCATCTAAGCCACCTGAATTAAATTGCTAGGGCTGCTGTAACACAGTACCATAAACTGGGTGACTTAAACAACAGAAACTGGTTGTCTCATAGTTCTGGAGGCCGGAAGTCTAGAATAAAGGTGTTGGCAGGGTTGACTCCTTCTGGGTGCCATGAGGGAAAGATCTGTTGCAAGCCTCTCTCCTTGGCCTCTAGATGGCCATCTTCTCCCTGTGTCTACTCACATCGTCTTTCCTCTACTCTGTCTCTGTGTCCAAATTTCCCCTTTTAATAAAGATATCAGTCATACTGGATGAGGGTCCACGCTAATGACTTCCTTTTAACTTGATTACCTCTGTAAAGACCCTACCTCCAAATAAGGTCACATTCTGAAGTACTGGGGGGGTGGGACTTCCACATATTTTGGGAGGGACACAATTCAACCCATCACACCATACAAGTCATCCAGACTTCACCAATAGCCTCTATATCTCTCTTCTGCTACTTTTGCTCTCCATAGTCTATTTTCCAAGAGCAAAGCTGCCCTAATAAAATACAGATCATGTCAATTTCCTCCAAAAGCTCCAGTGCCTTCCCTTCCACTCACCCAAAGTCCCTCCATGGCCCACAAAGCCTCAAGTGATCCAGTTTGGCTACAAGCCTGGATTCCTGTCCACATACCCCCATCCCCAACCCCTTACTCACTTCACTCCAGCTGCTCTGGTCTTTGTGTTGTTCCCAGAGCTCTCCAAGCACATTCCCAACTCAAGATCCCCAGGATTCCCTTCCCTAGAGAACACTCTCTTTAAGTATTTTGCAAAGCATGTCTATTCACCTCATTCAGGAATGCTCACATGCCCCCTCCTCTAAGAGAGGACCCCCATCCCTCTCTTTCCTTGTCCTCCTTTACTTCCTAGCACACTCATTACTACCTGACATTAAACTGCACATGAATGTGTTTGCCTACCTTTCTGTTAGCTCCACAGGACAGGAACATTGTCTCATTTGTTCTCTACTTGGCATTTAGAAAGCGCCTAATAAATATTTATTAAACCAATAAATGAAGCAAATTTACATATATGAGCGTACTTCAAAAAGTTCATGAAAAATTTAAAAATAGTATGAATCGTATAAGATGCATAGTTACACATCATCAGCTTGAACACATCCCATGTCTCAGTCAGGGCTCCTGCAGGAAACAGACGATGCTCTCAGGTTGGGTGGTTTGAGAAGACTCTGATGAAAGGATACCTTACAAAGGAGCAGGCCTCCTTCACCATCCCTAGGCCTGAAGAGGAAAAGGGAGGGAGCTGCTTCCAGAACCTGAAAGAGAGCTGGGAAGGGAGGGTCACCTGACCGCTGCCCTGACTTTCAGCAGAGCATTCAAGCACTCAGCCAGCCAGAGCTAATGCCACAGGGAGGGGGCCAGCAGGGCAGCAATGACTTCTATTATATTCTCTACTCTGTCTTCTTTCCTCCATTTCCTGCTGGTGTCTCCCCACTGGGTTGAACCCAACCAGACACAAGAGGGCATAGAGCCCACTGATGTAGGTCAGCTGAGGAGGTGGGTAGAGTGAGAGGGAGATGGAGCAAGAGGAAGGGAGAGGAAGGGACAGGATGAGAAACAGGGGAGGGAGAGAGGGTAAGAAGGAGAAAAGAAGTGAGGGGGAAGGGAAGGAGAGAGAGAAATGGGGAGGAGGGGAGATATTGGGAAAGGTGCAAAGTGATCTAGAGGTCAAAACGAGCTATAACCAAGGAGCAAAAGTTAGCAGCAACCAAAGGGATTGCTAACCCTTTCTCCCTTCTCTGCCCAGTCCCTGTTTCTTAAACAGCATGTGCTGCCTCACCTTCAAAATTGTTCTGCTGTTTCAGAAACACTGTGGACATGCCCAGTGTTTGATGAGAGCAGAGGCACATAATTTGAGCAGAGAAGCCGCCCAGTACTTTTCTGCGCTGGCTCTCGCTTCCCAGAAATGCTGAAGGGGTGAACTAGATATTATCTGTGAAGCCCTGCATATCTAATCATGGGGATCTTTCTTTTGTCAAGGTTCCATATTACTGTAACTTTTGTAGGTCTGCAATCTCAAGTCAAAGAAAACCCTGGGATTGGATTCCTGATGAAATTCTTTCTTTGAATTCAAATTTACTTCCTTCAATTTGCCTTTTAAAGTTGTTGATCATGAGGAAAGTAGAAAAAACGAGTCTACACAGAATCCACTCAGATTCCACGCTAAGGTAAAGAGAGCCCTGGCATTTTCTGAGGTACTGTGGGAAGAGAAAACATCACTGAGATCAGTCTCCTTCTGTCCACCTTCCTGGACCTTAGTACCCACATCTGTCACTAGGCACAGGGACTTGAAGATTTAAAAATCCAAGACCTGTCTGAAAGCTACCTCAATAGTGTAAAGATGAAAAATATTATGTTTTATATCATGATATCATGTTTTATAAACAAGTAAATTCAATTATTGGGCTCATGTCATAGTTCAAATTTCTTATAAGCTTCATAATATGTGTGTTTTGGGAATCATAGTATTGAAAAGCTATTTAGAAAATGTTTATGTTTAGTGCTGTTCTTAGAGAAATGTTTGGGTCTTAGACTATATTATACCCATCAGTCAATGATCCTTTGTTAGAGCGTTTCAGAACATTATATATTGATTCAAATTAATGAATTCTATGTCAAAGACCAGTTAACATATTTTACCATAGACAATAAGTTTATGGATGTAATTACTGACTTGAGCTCCAAAAACACAGCACAATTATACTGCAGCACATATGTCAACCCACTTAAGTCATTTCAATTTAGAGAAAAATCTAATGATAGCACATGCCACACATTTTTAATGAGAAAAATTACAGGATACCTAAATTAAGAGAACCAATTTTCCACAGGGAAGGGGGGGTGGGAATTTAAAGGTAAACCAATTTTCTGAAGCAAAAGAAAAGTTTCAACATAGCTCCGAGTTGTGCCCAAAGCAAATTATTGCCAGCAAGTAATATGGCTCAGATAAACAGACTTGATTGGGGTTTAAATTAAGCAGGGGGTACACTAGACTCCTCAAAGCTGTTTTGATTTGTTTCATCTGTCCTAGCAAGCATGAAGAGAACGACCAGGTCCTGGGAAAGGGTTTGGGGGAGGGCAGCCTGGCCTTGCAGATTGGGGTAGGATAGCTTTAACTGAACTCGCTCTTTTTGGCAGCTGCTTATCACACAGATTCATTAATTACAGCACTGAACACCTCATAGAATGCTGCTAACCCATAACACAATGGCCATCATGTCTTCCACCAGGAGCGTAATCAATATAAACCCTTGGGTAGGGGATGTGGATGAAAGGTCATCTTATCACTCCCTCTTATTAATAGGCCCTGATGCTCAGAAGATGTGACCTTCGTGTACTTTAAACAAGTACAGATAAAATCATCCTCATGTTCAGGTCTCATTGCCATAATTTCATTCTCTACTCTTTAACTAAAACCTGGTTTTACCCGGAAAATGTAAAACATTGCATTTTGGCTTTCCCACAGTAGTTTCTCTGCTAGGCTTTGCCCTGTGGGGTACACATGACATGTGTGGAGGGCCCTCCACCACAGTGGAAAAGGTCCAAAAGACACACTAATGTTTGCATTCTGGCCCTGCATGCCTAGCAGAGCCTCAGTTTCTCCATCTATAAAACAGGGATAATAACAGCTACCTCCAGAGGGTTGTGAGATAAATAACACATATACCATATTCAGCACATGCCTGGCATGAGTACACAAGAAATGTTGGCTATTAGTGGTACAGAGACGGCTCTCAGTAACTGCTAATTTATGTTACCTCTAACATGGATCCAATCCACTTCCAAGTATGAACTCCACATAAATGATTTTGTGAGGATTTTGAGCATTTTCTGCATTTTTGAATGAATAGCAATAGTCCAGACAGGGGCTTCAGGCCTCCCATGAGTTCCAGGCTTTGGGGGAACCAATGTTTTGGATCTTCTGTCTTAATCTAAAGAAATTAGACATAGCAGATGGATACAATGGGTACTTCTAGTTATCCAATTATAAGGCAAATCCTAGGCTAACCTCCTGGAAAATAACCGAGCAGTGACTCCAGACTAGAAGCAGATGGCTTCATAGCCTGCCTTCCCAGCCTCAGACTCAGGAACTGCTGTTGGTCCCCTGCCAGCCACGCATCCTCCTGACATCACAGAAGTGCGGCCGCCATCCACAGAGACTTTCCCATGCTGCAGCGCACTTCCACTCGGATTGTCCCAGACGCCCGGTGGCACACACACTAGGAAGGAAACATGCGAAACAATCAATGAACAAAGTTTTTTAAAGTTAGAGAATGGGAAGTGGTGGGAGGGAAGCGCTGAAGCACGGGGAGCAGAATGAGGGCAGATGACAGAAAGACAGAAGCACAGGAAGTGTTGGGAAAGAAAAACAAGGAAGGCCGCTGACAAAAAACACGCCAGCAAAAAAGGAAAAGGTGTTCTTCGCCAAGAAAAATGTGCTAATCTTATGCAGCTGAAAAAGATATTTAAAGAAACACTGTAAGACCTTTGTCTTTAACTCCTTAATTCTTAATCCTGAAGGGAGATTTAATCCTGAAGCATTCCCAAGGGAATAGGTATATTCCAAGACTTACAGCTACGAGCACCACTTCTCTAAATGTGAAGCTCTCTTAAGGGCAACAGCAGAAAGCCAGGATAGCTTATTTTATTGCCTCATTCAAATTGCTAGTTCCTTCTAGGAGAATAAAGTTCTTGTGGATATATGACTACTTAAATAGTTAACAGTTATATACAGCAGTTACTACATGCTAGGCTCTATTGTGCATTACATGTATTAACTACTCTATTCCTCATAACAGCCCTATGATATGAGCACTAGTATTATGCCCATTATGAGAAAACAAAGGTATAAAAAGGTTTTAAAATGTGTCTAAGGTCACAGAGATAGTAATAAGTGGAGCTGGGGTCCAAATCTAGATTGGCCAGGGTCTGTGCTTTTAACCACTATGCCAAAGAACCTCTCAGTCATACTCGGTCAATAATAAGATATACTGAACCATGTATTTAAGGTGGCACTGATTTGTCAGTTTTACTTTTTCGGTTCACTGACTTCAAGTATACCTAGATGTTTTGAGGACACACACATATCTACTTAAAACAAAACCTACTGCTCTACTAAAAGTCCAATTCTAAGAGAGCCACAAACAATGTGACCTGCAGTCTCAGGCATATACTAGCTTCTAGGATGAAGAGCCCTCAGGCCGCCCAGCATTCTGTGCTGCTGCTATCGCTCGCACTCCCGAGGGTGTGATGTCGTCCCCATTAGATCACTCTTCTCCTTGTATTCAAATTATTCACTTCATGTAGTACTGTGCTCAGTGACAAGCCTCACCCAGCTCCCTCAAAATCAGGGGCTACATTTAATATCATTCCTCAGTACCATCGCTTTCCATTTATCTCTGAATTTGGTCAAAATAGGTGAGGTTCGATGAAGATGCCCCTTGGAAATCTGTTTCATAGACTAAAGATGCCAAGGAATTAACGAGTCAGCCAAGAGAAAGTTCTTCAGTCTGGTCCCATTGTTGGTAGAAAGAGGAGGGTTTATGGGAAGGTCCAGTTTTGAGGAAAAGGGGAGGCAAGAAAGGGCAAGACGGGTGAATTTGGAAAGTGAATTTGGAAGCCATGACGTGTGTCTTCAATAAAGACATTAACACCAACAAAAACTCCAGTATTTTGATACTTAAACATAGCACAGTATTAAGGAATGCCAAAATACCAAAAAAGCTAGCTACCAATATGGAGGGCAAAATGAGAAATGTTAATGTATGTCTGACAGAGATTACAGAAGGAAAGGTTAGAGACTATGAGGGAGAGGCAGTATTTGATGTGCATGCTGTGCAGCCATAAAATAAGAAGTGTAACAATACTGCTATGATTTAAGAAGGTACTAGAAGTCCTCACCCATGCAGTAATAAACGAAAAAGTGAAAAGCAAATAAATGGAAAGCTATTGTATATTTGCAGCTGATAGAATGTCTCTACTAAAACATCATGAGAAGATCTACAGATATTATTCTTTGAATTATTAGAAGAGCTCAAAGAGATTTTAGATACAAAATCAACATACAAAAGCAAATAATATTCATATACACTGGATATACCTAATTAGAAAACATTAAAGGAAAAATTATATAATTCACAAGAGCAACAAAAACCATATGGTATATAGGAATATTATCTATCAAAGGATATACAAGATCTATATAATGAAAATTGTAGAATAGTTCAATGGGCACAAAAGAACACCAGAATTAACACAGACATATACCATGTATATAGATGGAAAACCCAAATATTCCACAAATTAATTTGAAGAGCCATTGCAATTCCAACCAAAATTCTAAGTAGATTTGTTTTGGTGGAATTCAACAGACAATTAAAAAATTTTACTTAGAAGGCTAAATGGCCAAAAACATCCAAATCAATTCTAAATAAAAGAACAAAAACAAGAGATTCACCCTATAGAGATCAAGATTTATTACAAAACTGCAGTAGTTAAATCATGTGGCATTTACTCAAGAATGAACAGATTGGAGCAAACAGGGAACACAAAACAGACCTTTACACTAATGGAAACAGAGTAAAACAGAGATTGCTTAACAAACAGGAAGATAAGATACACTAATTCAGTAAATGATATGGCAAAAATCACTTTCTACCTAGAAAAATAAATAAATTTGATCCAAACTTCATACCATACTCCCAGAAAAATCAATTGCATTAAAAACTTAACATCAAAACATAACTTTAAAATTTTAGAAAAAAATAGAGATATTTTTATGATCTATAAATTAGAAAATATTCTTAAATAGGTACAGAAGGTAAAATTCATGAAAAAGAACTGATAAATTGGACTGCACTAAAATTTAAGCCTTTGTATAACAATGGTACCATAAATAAAAATTTTTTAAAAGAACAGACTGAAATAAGATATTTCTAATATCCAAAATATATAAACAGAAAAAGGAAAACAATAAAAAATAATGGGGAAAAGATATAACCCAACAAATTAGAGAAGATGAAACTTAAAGAGGCCACTAGACATATAAAAAGATACACAACCTCTTTAGTATAATTCAAAGTAAAACAACAAAATCATTACTTCACACCCACCAGAATAGTAAAAATCAAAAATCCTCAAAATATGAGGTGCCGGTATGAGAGAAAACAGCGGTCTGCTGGTAGAAGTGCACATGGGTTCAAGAACTTTGACAAGTTTATTGGCAATATCCATTAAGGTTAAAAACGCGTATACCATAGAACCCAGCAATTCTGCTTCTTGGCATATACCCTAGAATAATCCTTACATACAGACAGCAAGAAATCCAGACAAGGATGTCCGCTGAAGCACTGCTTGTTAATAGCAAAAAACTAGAAACACCTAACATGTTTATTATTACAGGAAAGGATAAAAGAAACTGTGGTATATTCATCAGATGAAATACTAACCAGCATTTAAAATGAGTGAACTAAACCTATATGAATCAACACAGACATATCTAAAAAACAATTCTGAGTTTTAAAAAGTTGCAAAATATATATGAGAGAATAAAAACACAAACTAGAAATACACATCCCAAATTTATGATGGTGGCTGCTCCCAGGAGGGAGGGTGGAGAAGGAAACAAAAGACTGGGGAGGGGTTTTCAGTCATGTTACATTTCTTTTATGTCTTAAGTTTTTTACTGTTATAATGTTCAATTGCTTTCATTAAAAATACTATCTGAAGAAAAATGACAAAATATAACATTTCTTAATTTCAGCTGTCAGGTATAGGTGTTTGTTATATCATTCTCTATTTTTCATAAACTTGACAAATTTTTTAAAAGATCACATTTAATAACTGGTAATATAACCATGTAACCATAACTCTTGTCTACATCAATAGTTAAAACAAAAGGACATTCCAATTTAATAAAAAGCACAATCAAAAGATCTTCCTACAATAATATGGGCATAAGGGCTGTCTTTGTGCAAGTGCACAGTATTTCACTCAAAATCAGATATAAACAAAATCAGATTTAAAATCGGGAATGCAATCTGTCGGTATGTGTCTTTCTGATAAAGACAACACACAGGAATCTCTAATCTTTTCCTCCAGACAGCAATGACATTGACTGACACATTCTAGGGCAATTAATAACTCCTCAAAACTGAGATTAATATCTCACTTTTCCTTTTGTTCAAGTGGAAATAGTAAAATAAGACAACATAAAACTTCCAGTAACTACTGTACAAAAGGATTTACCCATTTAAGTTCTAGGTGAAGGCTACCTATGCCTTTGATGTCCCTCACTTTCCCATCCTCATTATCAAGGACTAAGGTCCTACCTGTAAACAGGCTTCAGTCCACCTTTGCAAGAGTAGCAGATACCTCAGGTGACCTGCATTCCTCAGGGGCCCCCCAGTCCCCCATGAGATCAGCCTCAGCGGGGACTCAGTGCAAGTTCAGACTAATCGGGTTCTATCTTAAATATACACAATGTGTTTTTTTCTACTTCTGCCCAAGGCATTGGGCAAAACCACGGGAGTCTGCCAGGCCCAGAAGTGAGGAGTTAATTTCTCTGAGACAACCATCCCCCACTGGGGGACCGGAGACAGTGGTGGATTAATGCTCTGGGTTCCCAAGAGGGTTTCTTTCAATGTATCTCAGGAGGTTCCAGTGGAATGACATTCCCATTGCAGCAACCTTATATTGGCTTTGCTTACTTCCCTATCTCTCCTTTGCCCTCATTCTTGCTTCTTGAGACCACCTCCCAAACTCCTTGCCTCTAAATGCATCTTTTCTTATTCATGGATTCTACTGTTTTCTAAATATTTAGTGCCAAACAGCACATGTACTGCAGACACAAAACTAAACAGGACAAAGTCCCTGTCATCAAGGAACTCACAATCTAGTAAGGCAGAATTCACACACAGACTTGTAATAAAGTGTGACAACACTAATGTCCAGGACTGTAAAGGATATAGCGACTGTAAAAGATATAGCAACATCATGAAGGAGGCAGCCACTACTCTGCCTGAGGAGACTGCTCCCTTCTCTGAATGCTGGAGAAAGCATTTACAATGGCCCCCAATCATCCTTGGCTCCTGGTATTCATACCCTTTTGTAATCTGTTCCCTGAGTGTAGGATGTAGTGATTCATTTCTAAGGAACAGAATACGACAAAAAAGTGATGAGGTGTCACTACCCAGTATAGGTTACAAAAGACTGTGACTTCCGTCTGGCTTGCCCTCTCTTGCTCTTTCCCTTGCTCGTGCTGATGGAAGTAAACTGGCATGCTGTGAGCTGTCCTACAAAGAGGCCAACATAACAAGGAGCAGAGAGTAGCCTCCAGACAACACCCACACAGCAGTGAGGCCCTCAATCTAACAACATGCAAGGAATTGAATCCTGCCAAGAACCACCTGAGTGAGGTTGGAAGCAGGTCCTCCCAAATCCAGCCATGCGATGACTGCAGCCCCACCCAGCCAATATGTTGATTTTCACCTCATGAGAAACCCTGAGCCAGATCATCCAGCTAAGCTGCAGCTGGATTCTTGACCCACAAAAACTGTGATATTATACACGTTTGTTGTTTGAAGCAGCTACGTTTTGGGATAATTTGTTACACAGCCATAGATAGCCAATACACACACTAACCATGATTAAAAATCACCAGCAATACAGATATAGTCTAGAGAGAACCTGTCAGATGTATAATTCCTGTTCTTTCATGTGCGCTTTCAATAAGCATCTACTATGTGCTAGGCGGTGTAGACACAAAGTTAACTTTTAAAAATGACATAGTCCCCACACCTTTGTGGAAAAGGCAAACTTGCAAATTTTGTGGCAAACAGATTTATATAACTTTACTAAGTTATTTCAAACCATGATTTTGTATAAATGTTTAATTTCTCCTACCCTATAAGTAATTTATTAAATATATAATTAAAATATCTTTGCTATATTAATGTACTTTATGTTCAATGCAAGATACTTAAAGATTTATTCCATCTGCTCAAAACAGAAGTTATATATTTAGAAAACAATTCTGATTTTCTTCTCCACAAAAATTCTTACAGGAATTAGGCCTTTTCCTTCCATTCATTCAAAAAACTATTCCCACAGGCAGAAAACCCATGAAGCAGTGAATTAGAAAAGTTGTTTATGTCCAAACATTCTGTAGTATTTTCCAAATCAACTACTTGGAAATCTATACTCTCCTCTCACTCTCTGATGAGGTTCAGTATCCTTGTAACAAACTCAGGATACACATTCAAACATTACTGAACAAGATTACTTATATGAGACTTGCATCTTTTGTGACAGAACTTTTCCTTTTCACAGTATACTAACTAGAAAGGACAAATTGATAAAAACAGGAGAGTTCTTTCTTACTTGTTTATAAAATATTTCTTTGGTCCTATTTATTTTTAAAAACACCATCAACTTTCCCACAGCATCATAAGAAGCTTTGGAAATACTTAAAGAAATGTGACTATTTGGGATATATAGAAAAAAGAAAAATGAGGGGAAATGATTTTTCAGTGAAGAATTCAAACATACACACAAATACCACCCCCACCCCCAAAAACCAGTATGACCAGAATAGTTAAACTTACTCCAGGAAGATCTTTTGGAATGTTAGGTAAATTATCACACTGGTTATGCAGCCTTTTCAAACATGTCTCTATATTCTTCCCATTAGTTCAATTCATTTTAACCAACATGACTTGAGCAAAGTTCACTTTCCTTAGAAGCAATACCCCGACTCTCCAGCAGTCATGACACAAGGAACACAGACACAAGAACACAGTGGGGAAACATCACAAAAGGACTTGAGATTTATTAACCACTTCCTCTTAGATTCACTTTGGGCTTCAACCAGGGTGTACCAGCCACTATTACACTGAGTATGACATACTCTTGCAAGAGTATGTCATCTACATTTGTTTTCCATTTTCAGATGGGATGATATTATACTCTTTCTCTTCACCTCATATTTTCTGTATATCCCCTTCTTCACTCACCAAAAGGAATACAATAGGAAATCTATTTAGGGAGGGAAAATAGTTTGTACTTTATAAGTTGTCCTTTGAAAATTAGTGGCACATATCTCTGCAATTTATATAAACCCACTGTACACAAATGAGCTTTGCAAACTTGCACTGCAATGATATTTTTCTTACAAAAGATTTATATGTGTTTCTAATTGTGGAGGGAAAAAATGTACTCCAAATTACAATCTAAATGGATTTCATCGGTACAAAATACCTTTCAGCCCAACCTCTCCCCCCAAATTACTTTGGAGTAAGAAAGAGCCAGACCGTGGTATAAGGGATAAGTACAAATTGTGAAGCCAAAGAGATACAGATTTGAATCCACACAGACAAACCTTACAAAGTCCAAGCAATTTGCTGAATATCCCTGAGCCTCAGTTTCCTCTTCTATAAAATGGGGTTAATAATGCCTAGTCAGGTCATTTTGAGTATTACAGCTAATGAAGTATCTAGTACAGCATCTAACATTTAGTAGATGTGTTATAATATGGCAGGTTATTATGTATTTTCAAAAGTATTTCACCACATTAAACCCAATAGTAGAACTGTTAATGGAAATTACTATTCATTTAAAATACTGGAGGTTTTTAGCTAGTGTCAGATAACCTCACTGGGTTATACAGTAGAGGAACTAAACTAAGTAAACCTCCAGAATCTGTCTAGCTCTAAAGTAAATAGCACAATGAAATTAGGTACACTTAGCCAGTCTGAAAACAGTCAAAAGTAAGCGTACAGTTAGAAATTGTTCTCAGAAGAATTATTCCACAATTAGCTACTGTTCATCTTCAGAAGGAAATCTGCACCGAGGAAACGCTGATACAAAAAGAGACTCAACAGAGAGAAGAAGTGCACACACTATAATAACGCAGTGATATGTAGTGCTAATAAAAATAAAAAGGGTTTTAGATATGTAGCACAGGTCTGTAGAACATTAAGAAAATGGTGACTCTGAAGAGTCATTTCCCAAGGAATGAGAGAGACAGCAAGTTGGAGCAGTATCTCACACGAATTAAACTGTCCTTTAAGAGCAATGGCCAGCACAAAAAGAATGCAGCTGAGGCTACTTGCAGCATCCTCATGGCTCTTGCCATGAGTGTTAAATTTTGCGTAACAAAAATTTGTAACTAACAGGTTGGCTTAGATTGCCTGGCAGCCTAATCAATTAGACTGCTACTCCTGCCCACTCTCCTATTAAACCCTACTTAAGGAGATGCTCTATCCAACTCTTTTTCTCTTCCCCAAGCCTTTTTGCTGAGTCTTTGCACAGAGATACATAGACAGATAGATAAGTAGATAGACAGAAAAAAATTAGATTATGGTTCTTACAAAAACAAAAATTAAAAAAAAAAAAAAACCAGAACCATATTGTGTTAGAATCCCATTTGTTTTTAGAATGATTTGAAATCATTCTAAATTATGAAAGACTGAGATTACATCTATGAGAAAATGATGTTGTTGGGCACACACTGGGTATAAATAGTGCCTAAGGAGTCTCTACTGGCCGGAGAAACCGTCTTCCCATTCCAAGAGAAGATACTTTCCACTCGTATGCAATTTCTTTTTCTTTTAAAAAAAAGGTTTAAAATGGTTTGTTTTTTAAAAAAAATGTTTTTGATGGCCTAGATTTGAAAGGAATCACAAACACAAGTTTCAAAGGTTAGCTCTGGCTTATTCATATATGTTTTGGGGGGGGGCTGGATGTTTCCAAATAAAAATTGAGTTTGAATACCTTTAGGCAGGGCATATGTTCTCCAGTTTGGCCAGAGTCCCCACCACTCCCTATTATCCACAAGTGGGCTTTCTGTATGTGTCTTATGTGGCTAGTCCTGAGGAATTTTTAGTTTGCCTTCACTTTCCTAAAATATAAACAGTTAAGAAATACACATGAATTCAAATTATAGAAAATGAGGAGTGGCAACAACTTGGGACAGGCTTTTGCAATTTACTGAGTTAAACCAGAAGACTCACTCAAAGATAATAATGAATTCTCTGAAATGGGATCATTTCTGTTAGGTAGAGACTAGTTTCTTATTTAAAAAACAATAGTTCAATGTGACCACGCAAAAGAACTCAAGCATCAGCTATGTGTAGGAAGACAGAGCAAACAGACAGAACGTTTGACAACTATAAATGAAACACCTTGATTCTGAGAGTCACTATTTTGATAACTTCAATTCAGTCACTTTCTCTGAAATTCAGCATTCTCAGCTGAAAGATGCAGCAATTAAGATAGATTAAATCTAAGATTTCTCTCCTGGACTTAAAATTCTGTGTTTCTCTAATCCTAAAGCACCTCAGGCTTCAGCTGTTAAAAAAATAAAAGTTAAAAAAGTATCCCATTTTCTTTAACAGAAAAGCTCAAAACCTGGACCCTGAAGGAATTATAGAGGAACTGAAAGGCAAATCAGGCTAATTCTTTACCTGGAATTCTGCAATGAGTCAGAGGATGTGCATGGACAATCTAGAATTTATCATCTTTATTCTGTCTGATGTAACCACTATAAATAATTGCCTCATGCCTGTGAGGTAATATGCTTTTCACCAACAACCCCATTAACATTTCAGGAGATCTTGAGAGAGTCTCCTTCATTTCACACATAGCTTTTATCAAATTATATTATTTTCATACTTTCTGTTCTGATAATTAAAATAATACATAACATAGATTTCCAATAGAATGGTTCAAAAACACAAAGAGAATTAAAATCATCCGTAACCCTAGCCTGTGAAAATAACAAAAATTTATTGATCATTTACCCAACGCCTGACCCATGTATTGTGGATGTAACAGGGGACAATTTTCTTAATCTCGAGAAGTTTACAGACTCACAGGGTGGACAGAGACAAGACAACAGGCAGTTACGACAGAATCTGACAAGAGCTGAGCTAGGTGATGGAAACCTCCAGAAGGTACACCTGACTGGCTTGGGGGAAAATTGCTTCTCTGGGCAAAAAAAAAGTCCAAGTGAACTCCAGAAAAAGGAGGTGGAGTAAATGAGAAAGGACAGGGGAAGAGAAAAGGGAGATGGGGAAGGAGGAGGGAAACAGAAGAGGCAGAAAGGAAAGAGAGAAGGGAAGGAAGAGATGAAGGAAGAGCAGACAGGAGGCAGGGAGCAGATGCAGAAGGAAGGACAGCTAGCCATCCAGCCAGCGCCAGGCTGCTCGAGGCAGAGGGCAGAGGGGTTTCCTGAGCAAAGACTTGATAGAGATTCAGCCTCGCATGGGGTATGAAGCAGAATGGAGCATATTGGGCAAAACTAGACAGACCCTCAAAATGTTCATCAAACTCTGCAACAATGTTTCAGGGTCAAAATCTAGACCATGGAATCCCAGTTCGACTTGTGATACCTTCACCACAATTCAAAGATGCCCAAAAGAACCAAGGGAATCTACAACAAGGCCACCTCAAATTATCTGTAATTAGGATACTGAGAGTAATTATTTCACTGAGTTCAATAGGTTTCCTCCTATCTTTCAGAGGATGCTATCTTGAAGTCCCAGCACAGAAGAGGACCAGATATGTACTGTCCAATAAAATTTCATATCAACTGATGATGCAAAAAGAGCATGAAGCTGGAATGGGCAGCATAAAAGACATGTTTGAGGCAGTTTCCCAAGAGGAGCCCACCCGCCATGCAAATTGCCCACACCACATGTATAAATGCTGAGCTACAGACATCCATGTGGTCTGGCAAGAGCGTCTATGGAATCGGATCTTATACCGTGAGTACAACAGACCATCACTCTGAGAACATTTCATAAAGTAATGTGCTAGAGAGAAGAAAAGCTGGGAAGAAAAGAAAAAGAAATGAAGAATTTAAAAATAAAAATCACTAGGCAGGATTTCCTGTTCTATACATTCTAATCCTCACATGACAACATCTAATAGCCCATAGATGAGAACAGTGACTTCGAGCAGAAGTGATAAAAGGCAGTAACAATACAGAGCTTTACGTGATGCCACACCACTTACTTATCACTGTCAAATCATTTAGGTTAAAATTTACAGTAACTTAAGCCAACTGATCATTGGTGAAGTCATGCCTCGTAGTTCTTTACTTACTACATGAAGAAAAAGCAATCTGCCTGCTATTAAGAGGTTAGCAGAATAAGAGCAAAAACGTACTAATCCTTCAAAGAAAAAAATTTAGTATTTTTGTGATGTCATTGAAATAAATTTGCATTCCTTATGTATCACCTTCTTTTTTGTGCCTCTTCTAACCTCCTCACAAAAAATTATTCATATACATAAAACATACTTAAATTGTAAAATAAATAAAAGTAAGAAATATTTGCAGAAGAAAAAAGCAAGATATCTTAAGGAGGAATAACACACTAAATTTACTTCATCAATAAAATAAAAAGTCCTAAATATTCAAAAGGAAAAATCTCTAAAATCTCTATCTTAAGCAAATGGTTACTAAACTAAAACTCCAAAATAGTGAGGATGCTTTTTGCTCCAAGTGACAAAATACCCAATTCACAGTGACAAACAATATAAAGGATATACCCACTGGTGTAACTGAAAAGTCCAGTGAGGACTTTTTTGCTCAGGCAATACTGGATTCAGTAGACTCACATGGCCTTCAAGAACCTGGTTTCTTTCCATTTCTTGGCCGTGCTTTTCATGACCTTACCCTCTTTCTAAAACAAGCTTTCTTCATACATCCAAAACAGCTTTGAGCTACCGTTGAGGCTCTGTATTTCCTGATTAACGTTCAGGAAGAAGCACCTTTCCCAAATGGAAAAATGGGGCTGCTAAAGAAGGCACTATGGGGGAATGGTGCCAGGGAGGTATTCGGCATCAGGAGACCACGTCTTCTAACTCAGTAAGATCTCAATTTGGTTAAGTCATACAAAGTTATAGGCTATAACTCAAAATTATTTTCCATAATAAAATTAATAAATGTTCCTAGACAGCACTTATTTTCAGGGGTCCCCTGGATGTCTTTCATCCTATTTCCCAAGAACTTAAATTAACTTAAATAGCAACAAAAATTTTAAATCTTCCTTTTTTTTTGCTTTATTCACTTCTCCCTGTTTACCAGCACGGCTGTCCATATAGCAACTAATTTCTGAAATCCTTCCCAGCTTCAAGAGAATGTTCCAGGAATTTTATACCATAATATACCTCTCTAATTATATAATTTAAAATTTACAATTGTGGATTAGCTCTATTTTCTCTGGGACTCAAATCATTAACCTCTAGCAACAAACTAGCTGCACTTCCATAGACCAGGACAGCCTGTCCCTTAGTACAATAGACATTATTTCATTCTGCCTCTCATGGATAAAATATCCAAAATTGAACCCCCTTCCCCAAGCCTATGATTAGAACAATACAACATAGCTTTAGCTCCCCAAGGCCACTGGTTGAAGCTTGAATGAGTGGAACTCATTACTATTTTTCTATCCAGCTTACCGCCTTCATATAGACACCCTACCACACCCATATCTGGGCTTCCATGTTGTCCTGGATACACTTCTAGTGAACTTGTCACAGTCGATGACAATTGTAAGTTGGGCCATCTGTTTTGTCTGCCTCATAGAGGCAAAAAAGCATAAGACAATTAAGAGTGGCCAAACTGCCTGGAATCAAATCCAGGTTTTAAGGCAGACTCTGTCATTTACAACTTCTATAAATTAACTAAAGGTTAGATAACTCTCCGGTTTTCTCCTCTGAAAATTGAGGCTAACGGCACCTCCTCCCAAGGGGCTGTTGTAGAAATAAAATGAGCTGACACATGTAAAGCACTTAGAACAGTGCCTGGCACTTAGAAGCTCAATACATGTTACGTTTATGACTATTGCATAGAATTCTATTTTCAAGAGCATCCTTGAAGTCCCAGCACAGATGAGGATCAGATATGTACTGTCCAATAAACAAATGTCTTTTTTATTTATATATTTGGTCCTTCATAAAGGGACCCTAAAGATTAAGAACCCTGATGGATTCAGGGTTGTTTTCTAGGTCCTTCTTTCTTCTTGTGCCTCACACATTCCCTGAGTGATTTCCTCTATTCCCATGGCTTCAGTCAGCACCTGTATGATGATGTCACCTAGCTCTGTATCTCTGGGTCTTTTTGTACTTCTCTCCAAGCTCATATATATCCTTTGTGTCTACTGAATATCTCTCCTTGAATTTCCCAAAAGGACCAAAACTTAACATGAACAGAACAGAAACCAGCTGCTGACCTCCACCACTGGGGTCATGCTTCTGATGACCCCTGTGCTGCATCAGCATCCTCTTCTATGCTCTCACAGTATCCCACGCACTCACCCAGCCACCATTTACTGAGCACCTACTATGTGGCAGCCTTCCTCTGCATTTAATTGTCTGGTTACTATTCTGCCTTCCCAGTTCTGACCATAAGCTCCCAGAAGATGACAGGAACTGGGTATTGTTTGTCCTTGTATCTCCAGCCTGGCACAAAGTAAAAATACACAACAAATATCTGCTTGGGGAGCAAACGAATATTCCCATGAGATGGGTCCAGTGACGATCCTGTAGAGCTAATTCACTTCCCAGATATCGATCAAAAGTTGACAGCAGGAAGAGATGAAGGTGCTAGGAAGAACGGAGCCAATCACTGTTTTCAGGGAAGGGCTACAAAATCTGCAGCGGCTTGCTCAAAGCAAATCAACCTTCTTCTACTATGTCCAAAGCCACTGCTGTTTTTACTACAGATGGAAAGAACATTACATACATGTGTTTCTGTGTCTGAAGGTTTGGAAGGTTATAGGGGTCCATAATTGAGAAAACCCAGGGGGTTAGGGAGAATTGTGGAAAGCAGAAACTAACAGCCCGTAACAAACATCTCCCCCCATAACATCTCCCCCCCCACACACACACACACACACACACACACACACACACACACACACACACACACACACACACACACACACACACACACACACACACACACACACACACGACTGACTGGGACCAGCTGTTAGAGATGAATGCCAGACTTCACACCAGTTTTCAGTTTAAACCAACTTAAGGAAAACATCTGACAATAACGGGAAGGACTGTTATAATGAAAGACACTCGCCTAGTGTGAGGAGGCAGGAAATGATGCAGCCACTGTGGGCCACCGCCACCACCCAAGTACATACATTTTAACAAACCTGAAGGCAGTTGGGGGGGGGGGGCGGTAGGGGTGTGTGTGTGTGTGTGTGTGTGTGTGTGTGTGTGTGTGTGTGTGTGTGTGTGTGTGTGTGTGTGTGTGTGTGTGTGTGTGTGTGTGTGTGTGTGTAAAAACCAACATAATTAACAAAAGAAAGAGGATCCAATCACAATAATGTGTACAACCCCTTTGTGTTCTAAGCACGGGCACTGATATACCCTGGCCCATGTATCAAAATTCCCATAAACATTTGTTATTTTCACCCTACCTGGAAACTGCAGAACTTCCAAAAGTACAAAGAGAACTGATAAAATTCTTTTCCATATGGCTCCCAGAAAGGAAGAGAAAGCTTAACGAACCATCGCCAACATTCCTCTATGGGGACACAAGGCTTAACAAAGAACTCCATTTAAGTCTAAAGTTTGTTCCTTCTTCCAGACATAACACCGGATAGTCAGCCTTGTCACATTTCAAGGGCTCTATCAGAAAATGTCAGTGCTAGCACCAACAGGCATTAAACAGGAAACTGGGTGGGGGAGTCCTGGATCTGGCTAAGAAAATCATTCTCTCCTCTGTTATGGGTGCAGTGACCACAGCTTAGGGAAAAAAGGATTCTCGAAGGCACTAACTGTTCCATGAAGGCTAACTGGTAGAGCAGATCACATGATAAAAGAACTGTCTTGCTGACACACAATATTTTTTTTAAAGTACCTGACAAATGAAAAGTTGTGGATGACTTAAAAGAACAGGTGAATGTGTGGCACAGCAAAGAGCATCCATTTTGAGACCACTAATGCCAACAGCCCTCAACCACAGGAAAAGTGCTTGATAGCAGTGGTCTATCTCACAGTAGCCATATAAGCACCACATATAAAGATGTAGGTTTTTCTGGGCAAATAAGGGGAAGGCATAGGTGTATATGTAAATGCATATACGCAGACAAATGCTCATTTAAGCACTGTGTTACAAATTATTTTGATTGGTTAAAGTTGTCTAGGCTAGTGTGGCATTAGAGATGCAAAGTTTCATTCATGAAATTTTAAATAATGGTGATAAGATTTATCTAGACACACAAGCGGAACCTAAATATAAAGCACATGAATAATAGAATTGCATGAATTTTGAATGCTTATTTTTCAGGAGAAAACAAAGAACTGAACATGTGAATTCTTGGAGTCTCCAAGCATACTCTGTATTTGCATTTCAAGAGCTTGCAAGGTAAGCTCTGTGAAATTGGTCAAATGTATAGACTCTCATCTTGCCTCCACCCCATATCAGTCAATTAGCTTCTAGAGAAAGTGGCATACAGATGTTAATATCCAGGAACTCAAAACCTATTCCACCTGAAACAGATCAAAATAATCTCAAAGCAAGTATGTTGGGGACACAGGTTCTCTATGAAACAAATTCTGGATAAGAAGCATAGAATACCAGCAGCTAACAGCTGATGTGGTCAGCCAACACACAAGTGGAAATGAAATGGCAAGGTAGTACACAATATTTGTTTTAAAAAAAAAACATGCAAAAATCAGAAGACTGAGAACCAACACATCAAAATATTTTTCCAGCAGGTAAAAAGGCGAGCTTAGCAATTTTTGTCAATTTAAAACAAAAGCATCTTAAATACCTTCACTGCCACATTGATTTATATAAACACACTATACATATAATCCCCCCTGTGATTCTACACCCCACCCCCATCACCCTGCCCTCTTAATTAGCATTTTCAACCCTGCAATCCAAAGCCTTTATTGGCTCCAGGTTAGCTACTTTTTGCCCTTTATAAATCCCTTTATTCCAAAGGAGATACTTTTTAAATGCCCACGGGAGCAAAAGTATAGTTAATGCACATGCACTACATACTTGAATATAGTATGCACCCCTTGGTCAATATGCACCTTTCCAATTGCAGCATTTTTGTTCTTTCATTTTCTGCCTGCCACTGTCTGTCTTCTTTCCTTTTAATAAAAACAAGGTTGCTAGAAACCGAGAGGTAAGTCAAAAGCCCTTGGCTCATAGTAGGCACTCAAGAACTATGGAGAACTGAGCTTAAAGAAATGAACAAATTAAGGAATGAAGGCATATATAGATAGTGAACATAATAATAAGGCTTCTTTTACTAAGTACTCGCTCACCTAGCCATGGTTGGTGCTACAGTCTGAATGTCTGTATCCCCACCGAAGTTCATATGTTAAAGTCTAATTCCTTATGTAATGGTATTTAGAGAAGGGGCTTTTGTGAGGGGATTAGGGTTAGATTAGGTCATGAAGGTGGAACCCTCATGATGGGATTAATGTCCTCATTAAAAGAAGAAAAGACATGAGATCTCTTCTTGCCATACAGCAAGAAGGTGGCCATCTAGAAACCAGGAAGTGAATCTGCTGGCAACTTGATCTTGCAATTACCAGCCTCCAGAACTGTGAGAAACCAATGGCTGCTGTTTAAGCCACCTGTCTGTATCATTTTGTTCTAGCATCCCAAACTGACGAAGACAAATATTTTCCAACCTTTGGTATAGTCATCATAATAATCCTGCCAGGTAAATGTTAGTGTCTGTATATTACAGAAAAAGCAACTGAGCCTCGAACAAGTTTTAACTTGCAGTTACACAGCTAAGATGTAACAAAGCCACATGATGCAAAAAAAAGCAGAGGAGGTGAAAGGCTCAGCTGTCTACAAATATAGCAGTAACAATGGCCACAACTTATTATGAATTTATGATCTTACCACCTGCTTGATACAGTTCAATGTAATTTACATGCATACATCTTATTTATTTTTACAGCATTCCTGGAGTTAGTAGTATATCTTACTGATGGCAAAACTAAAGTTTAGAAGAGGGCAGCAGGCCCAAGAAAATAAAGTGGCAGATTAACTTCAATGCCACTGCTCTTAACCACAACATAAGCTTGTCCCCTGTATTAGTCCTCTTTGTCATCATAATGCTGGGTAACAACTCACAATATTTAGTGGCTAACAACAATAAACACTTATTCTCAAATTTGTGGGTCTGTAAATAGAATACGGGTCTGTTGGTCTTGACTCCAGGCAGGTTTGCATAGGTCACCTCCACAGTTCATTGGCCAATGAAAAGCACAAGGCTGAGCCCAAAGTCAAGTGTGGATGGGCGTGTGGAGGGAAGAAGTATCTCTGCCCACCATGAGGCCAGGGCAAGGGAGTGAATATATACAACTAGTACAGGGGAGTTACATTGTTAAACGCATAATAGAAAATCAATCTGTGACCTTAACAATTTATATCTGAAATAAAGTTTTAAGGGAAAATTATAAATAGTCAAATCAATGGCATTATTCCATCTTCACCTTCACAAAAATGTTAAAATTGAAAGAATAGGTAATTAGAAAATATAAAATTATCACTATTATAAAAAATATGATAAAAAACATACAAAATGAAATATTTCTACACCTTCTAACTTTGAGCACCAAGCTAAAAAAACAAAACAAAAACATTAGAAAATATTTAATGTCTTCTACAATCATTTTGAGCTCATTGTAATAGATTCTACCTCTGACTTCTTACCACCTTCCTGAGGGTTTTCATGTTCTCAACATATTAAACTATCAGGAAGGAACTCAGAAAGAAAATGTTACTAATTAAATTAAGCTTGTATTCTCATTTGTTGCTTACCCCCCTTAAAAAAAAAGGATACAGGTTTTGTTTATTATTATTATCACTATGATTTAATGGTTTTGTGCGCACACAAACACACAAAGAAATTGGAAACAGTGTCAGAAACTTGATAAAACTGTACACATCATGAGTCTTTCTTAGTTGAACCCCTTATATTCAATTACAGAGATTCCATTCAAATGGAACAAAAATCTTGGCTGAATTTAATGTAATCTTACTCAGGTTTTAAATTCACTCACTGTTTCAAGCAATATGGTACCAACCTCATCATCTTCATTTAAGAATGAATTGCTTTTTCCATTACAGCCTCTAGTTTAGGATGTTTCATTCTGCCTCTTCCAAATTATAGTAGAATGAGACTTTTAAGCAAGTTGTCAAAGTTGGAAGCAATTTGCAAAAAAAAAGAAAAGAAAAATAATATATCCAATTTTGAAGATATGTATTTTCAAAGCCTGACACTAAACCGTAAAACTACTTTGTTCACTGTGTAATTTTAACCATTCCTGCAAAATAACTGTTAAAATACACATCATGATGTAATTCTTGAAAACTACCATAACGGAAATCTAATTGTCTGGGAGAAATTATGTTCTCTCCTTATTCATAGTCAGTTCAATTACTTATTAAAGCTAATGACTTTAGACTCTCCATCCTGGCCTGACCTCTCTTTGGAAGTCTAAAACTACATATCCAACTGCTTACTGAACATCTGCACCCAGGTGGTCTCCACGGGTGCTTCAAACTAAGACTCACAGAACTAACTGGTCATCTTCTCCCATCCAAATCAATTCTTTTTCTTGCTCTTTTTTGTTTCTAGTTACTACCTCTTGAAACCTGGGAGTCACCCCCAGCTTCTTCCACCTCTCTTTTGCCAACCATCAATAGGTCACCACACCCTGTTAATTCAACCTTTAGTTGCCTTTTTTCTACTTCCACTGTCAATGTCTCGGTCCAGCAGCATCTCTCACCTCCTCGATTCTAACTTCCCAGTTGTTCACCTGCTTCTATTCTCGGCCTCTTCCCAAACTTTCTTCACCAATAGTTGACAGAATAGTTGAGTTGGTAAAATATTTCTGTGCCCTGCTTAAAATCCTTCAATGGCTTCCTATCATTAGATTAGAAAGTCCAAATCCCTCGATACGGCATTCTTGGGACTCTGCTCCTCTCTTCCCGCTTCTCACACAAGCCATGTGCAACTCCTTGAAAAGGTGCACCCTGTCCAGCCACCACACCTTGCACACACTGTTGTGTCCCCCAGCTGGATGCCCTTCCTGCCTAATCTGCGTCTGTTCATCCTTCACCATCGGCAGAAATATCCCACCTCCACAAAGCCTTCCTGGCCTCCTTCAGCAGAGTTGAGCACTCATCCCCTGCGTCGTGACTGACATGGGTTGTGGCACATGCTGTTTCAGAAACTGCTGTCTGTCTCCCCCACCATACTACAACCCCCTCACAGGTCAGTACTGTATTCCACTCATTTTTGTACTGCAAGAGCCTGGGATAAAAATACAATAGTATATACGAGGGTGCTTCAAAAAGTCCACAGAAAGATCTATATTATCTTTTAATTCTCTTTTTCCACAAACTTTTTGAAGCAACCTTGTATTTAAGACACAACATGCAGTCCCCTGACACAAAACTTTCAATATATTCTATTATTATTAGATATTCGTTGTAAGAAAGGCAAAGAATGGGGTTCTGTCCCTTGACTGCCTGAATCAAAAACACATGCATTGGGCCAACCCCGTGGCTCACTCGGGAGAGTGCGGCACTGGGAACGCAGCGGCGCTCCCGCCGCGGGTTCGGATCCTATGCGGACGACACCAAGCCAAGGGTTGCAATCCCCTTACCGGTCACAAAAAACAAACGAACAACAAAAAAAAAAAAACATGCATTCACAATCTAAGTAAAACAGCCAATGTTTTGAGAATTCAAATGTGTACTGTATCTAAGATAAGGGTCCCATTCCAAATCACAGGTATTTGCTATCTCTAGCATTAGGAGAATGCTTCAAGGGACAAAGCAACTGTCTTACCATGCCCTTGAGGTGGTTTCCTGATGTAAACCATGGAGCATGTGCCAGCAATTTAAAAAATATGAAATTGCACCTGGACCCCACCAGTGCTGCAGGTTCTTTCAGGGTAATGGTCTAGATAGGGCTGCCTCCAGCCACCCCAGTATAAAATCTCCCCCCGTGGTGAGTTGGTTAATGGTTTGAGCTCTCACGTTATTATCATTGCTGTTATTTAGAAACTCTAGAAACAAATACAATGAGTACATCCAGTCTCCATCCCTCTCTCCATAAAAAATCCCAGGTCTTACTGGAAAAAAGTAAGCCAAAGCTCTGATACACCTTTTAAAGATTGTCAAATCTTATCCTTGAAGATATAGAAATTTTTATGTTCTATGACTTGGGGGTTACTTGGACACTTAATCCCCTAAGAGCAGTTGGTCTCGACCTTGGCTACACACCACTGAGAGATGATTATTGAGTTGATATGGATTGTATCCAGACTACAGGTTTTACAAAGAACCCCAGGTGGTTCAAAAGGGCAGACAGGTGCAGTTGAGTCACTGTCCTAAGGTGTGTAGACATGCACCACATTAATTTACCATTTTTCAGTGTGAAAAACTGTCACAAAATAAAGTCTTAAGTACTTTTCATTGATGGTACTGAGTACTATAAAGGTTTTTCTTAGATAATGAAGCCTAAAAAAATGTAAAAGAGGCCCCCAAAACCCCCTCTTTTGGCTGATTATAAAGTAATACATGCTTACTGTAGACTAGTTCAAAGAAAAACAAATTCTTATGACCCCACCAAGATACAACAGATCAACATTTTAGTGCATTTTCTTCTTGTTAGTTTAGATGACAATGATGAAGAAAAACAAAACAGCTTCTCAATAAATGTTAGCTATGATGAATTTTTTTAGGCTTTTTATACCTCATTTTAACTCATTTTCAACAACTCCACAGATAAGAGCTAGTATTATTGGTGAGGAATTAAACAGCCTGGACAATATCACACAGTTAAGTGGCAGAGATGACCCTGAACACTCCAAAGCCCATGCATACTCTTTCCTTCCCTTCCGCTAGGCTCCAGTACACACACACACTCTCTCTCTCTCTCCACCCCTGCCTCACACATGTCTGTATGTGTACATATCTGTGTATGGTATACATTTTAAAAGAATTGTACATACATTATATTTACAGTGAGCAACCTGCTTTTTTCCAGGTAACTTACTGTATATATAACGTAAATATATTGTCAGCTTTTCATATCATTAAATTTTTGTCAAAAACATAATTTTAATGGCAATGTCATCCTCTAACATGTATCTCTTAAGTTATCTACCAACTCCCATGTTTTCAGTTGCTTCCAAGAAAAATATGTAATTTCTAAGACACTTTTTAAAAGCTCTATCATTACTCATAATGTATTTAAAATGTAAGTTTTAAATAAATTCGAACACCCTATTTGATGTCTTTAGGCTCTGGTGCCAACAATAAAATGATTGGTTGTTGCACATGTATCAGTCTTTGTAAATTCATGTAATTCTCAATTTTTATAGTGTATCTAGTTTATTGGTCTCCTTTTGTCTTCTGTCATTCTTTTAATTAATTTCATTGTTTTAAATGCAACAATATTAAAATTTTTAGGTCTTATCTACCTGATGAAGATAAGTTAAGGCAACCTCAACTCTTAAAAGGAAACAAGAGCTAAACAATAAAGTGGTGGCTAATTTTATCTAGAAAGCTACTGCAACTGGGCATGAAACAGTTCTGAGCAGTTAAGGTAAAAACAGAAAGACACAGGATAAGCCACACAGCTCTGATTATCTGATTAAAAGAACCAAACTGGTTCATCTAGGGAGGGAGAAAGTTTTTTGGTACTGAACTCTACGCTAATTTATCACATGGGCCTAATATAAGAGACAGTGCACAACATAATGGATAGGTCTTCAAGGGGAGTTTTACAAGAAGCACAAAGATGTTTCCTCACAGTCATTTCTTTTAGCAGCCCTCAATAAAAGCCAAGGACATAATGTGAAGTTGTAATTCTGTAAAGAGTTTTTTTTTTTTTTTTTTTTTTTTGGTGACCGGTAAGGGGATCGCAACCCGTGGCTTGGTGTAGTCCGCACCGCACTCAGCCAGTGAACGCACTGGCCATCCCTATATAGGATCCGAACCCACGGTGGCAGCGCCAGTGCGCTCCCAGCTCCACACTCTCCCAAGTGCGCCACGGGGTTGGCCCTGTAAAGAGTTTCTAAGGGAGCAGAGATGGACAGTGCAGGTACATGGGGTGCTGGTGATAGGATCTGCTGCAGGTCAAACCTTGGGGAATCCAGGAGCCAAATGGTAAGAGTTCTCTTGCGCTATCTTTCTCACACTTCATTTTTCTGAGCCAAGTGTTCCCAGGATCTGTACAGCACAGCAATTTGAAATTGAGATTGCTTGCGGGACCTGTCGCACAGGAATCCTACATTATTGATTCAAAGGACAGCCGCGTGCTTCAGATACTCAAGTGGAAGGGGAAGAACTTATATTTTGCCACAAGGATTAAGAGCCTGATTGGAGAGATCATGTCATCATTACACAACAGTGGGCAATGGCTGGGGGCTGCGACTTCTCGTGAAAAGCAGCTTTGAATCCGTTCAAATGCTTGAACTCAGTTCAGGTCACAATGATGTACTCTATGAAACTTGATGCTCAGAGAGAGGGGCATCCAACATGTGCTCATTATAAACCATGCTGGATATGCTACACTGGCCCATGCAGATCTACTCTCCACCCCACACTGGGCCCCAGCCTCACATGGGCAACATCCATGGGCTCTCTTGCTGGGTACTGGCTGGGTTCTCTTAAGTGTGGAACACAACCACAGTTCAGAAAGACAGAGGAAAGTAAGGCCGAGATATCCCCTGGTGCCTCCCTGCAGAGTCATGTGGCTGACTGTATCCCTGTACCTGAGGTCCTACTCCTGCCTCCAGGTTCTGTAACTGCTCCCTCCCTCACCCCCACAGGCCTAGAGATGGCTATGGCTCCCTGTCACTTCTAGTCCCTTGTACTGCACCATCCCTTAAATGTTCCCAGCACCTGCCCAAATCTTTTAGACAACCCCTTTCTTTTAACTCTCCTCAAATTATTTAATCTGTGCAGGCCATGGATTAGATAATTCGAGAAGATTGCCTGAACCCTGCCTGATTACCATATTTAATTATTGCCTGAACCCAGCTTGATACCCATATTTAATTACTTAAAATGGCACTGTGCGAGGCTTCGTGGTAAAAGAGAGAAGAGAACTAAAGTTAACTAAGTGCTACACGCAGACACTGTGCTAAACAGTTTACAATCTCCTTCAATCTTTAAACACCTCATTTATTATCTCCATTTTACAGATGTGGACACAGAGATGCAGGTGGTTAAGAAACTGCACAAGTCACAGAGCTATTTAATGCCACTGAACACAACATATCTGACTCTAAAACTGCTAATCCTGAATGGGTTTACAGTTTCAGCATAAGATACTCATAAATAAAATAATTTAAAATAACAACAATTTTAAAATAATATATCATGCTACAGGAGTAGGCATGCAAATAAACAATGACTATTATAAAGTTCAGAATGAAATGCAGTAATTATGGAAAATTTCACAAATGAACTAGAATTTACATTGGTCCTTAATAAGCAGGAAGAAATTAGGCAAAATTGTAAAAGGATATTGTAGTAAAAGGGATGCTTGAAGTTTGAAAATCCCAAAGCACGCTGGAAGAAGGGTGATGGAACAGGAAGGCAAAGAGGTAGAGATGAGACCAGAAAGGTAGACTGGGGCTAAATTAGAGAGAGCAGTGTACATTTTTACTATATCCTGGGCTAGATAATGAAAAGTCATGGAGGGATTTTAAACCAGGGGAGTGATATGGGACATGGGCGGAGAAGCAGGATGGATTGGAGAAGTCCTGCACATTTCAGAGTGAATCCAGACATTTCAGTAATCTCAGTGCAAAAGAGGGTAGGCCTAGGCTCTAGACATACCCTCATGGTTGAATTGACATGGCTTGGTGACAGTGAACAAGAAATGGAGAAATTAAAGGTGGAAACCAGGATGACTTGGAGAATTATTACTCATTGGCAGAAATACAGAGATGATGATATTCTGGTTTATTAATTATACCAGAGAGTCAAAACGTGCAAAAGAAGAACTAGTACCCTTTTTTGATTATTTTTCACTATTTAAAAAAAAAAAAAAAAAAAGTTTGTTAAGAAAAAGAGTACAAAATAGAAATTTTTCTAAGCATAAGATTTGAGGGCACACCATCCTTACCCCCTATGGATCAGGAAACTGAAAACACAGTATTATCTCCATCTCAGAGGCAGAAATTGAACTCTTCCAATGGATTAGAAACACGACTCAGATATAAACCCAATTTGTCTAAAAAAAATAGGTACCCACAACAGCCAAAAGTTCATTTACCATCTTGATTCTTCCTGTCCAGAAGAATTCTCTATGTCTTTCTGAAATTGCTGAAGAACAAAAGTACCGTATCCCACAGGTGAATTAACATTATCTTACATGTTTCTATTAAAATTCTCTAACTAGATATCTTCCTTATACCCACCCCGAGTCTTCAAACGAATAGGGACAAAGGAATACACCCACGTAGTGATCCTGCTATTGAATTTCAGGTAAAGTGTAAACACATCCATAATTACATTAAAGTTGACACAGAAAAGACACTGAGACGTTATGACTTGAATGACCTACATTCAAGCTCTGTGAAACAGGTTTGGATAACAAGTGAGTCCGTAAGAGTCCATCTACTTCTTTGCTTTCTAAAACCAAATTCCAGACCAAGGCCAGTGGAAAATCAGAGCCCAGGCCAAGGTAAGAATGTTAGATTTTTGTCGTATTAAATGGGGGGGGGGGGGGGTGTGAAGTCAGGTACAGGAGAAAGAAAAGCAAATAAAACAACAAAACCTAAACACTGTCTAGAAGTCTAAATTATAAACGTGGTTGTTTTTGTTGTTGACTTCATCATATAGTAAATTTAGGAAAAGATTTTTTCACATTCTGGCTGCATGTGCGAGTCTGGAAGTGGACTGAAATGGTAACATTTAACTGGGGGAAAAGTGTCATCGAGGCAGGATGATGCCAGGCAGAGCAAAGCACAGGGGGTGGCAGGAAAGGAATCATAGGAGGCCTCTCTGGCATACCCCTCTCTCTATTAGTGACTTGTACCTATCTTAATGATGCCTGTAGTTCACTGTTCTCCAGTCTTAGAATCTACCACATTAGGGATAGGGACACTTTCATTAAAACAAATAGAAGGGAAACATATAACGGAAATCACTGAAACAATTAATTTCCCTGACAGGTAAAAAATATGATCCATGTATGAGGGATATTAGGCCCGAAAGGAGCCAGTTATCCTTTGACAAATTAGACCTGTCTAGAAATTCAAATTGCCCCAAGTCCAAGGTCTGCCCAAGCCCATCCATCGTCAGAATTTCCCATGTTTTGAGATGTGATCTGAAAAGTTTCCCAGATTCTAACAGTGGAAGCCACTGGGGCCTCTTTCTCTCATTCTCATTCCAAAGGCAGTGATTGAAGTGCTATCAGTAGTACTGGAAATATTAATACAGTCCAGAGAAAAGATGGAAAAGTGCAGTCACTTAAAGATGAACAACTCAGTTGTGCTCCCATTTTATGAGGTAGTCGCACTTTGAGAAATTACATGTTCTGACTAAAAATAATTTTTCAAAGTCCAAATTTTAAATACACCACTAGTATGCCTATGTTTTAAGAGCTAGAGGTATTGAAATTTTAAAAATAGGCTCTACACACATACTGCCTTATTTTATACTAAATACATAATACATTATTATAAAATTAGATTTTAGAGAATAAGAATACTGTGTGCTCCAGATTTTTGACACTAGGCTTTAAGTTATTTGAAGAGCTGGCTCCATACACTATGCATCTTTTCAGTGCATAGACTCAAACTTATTATTATATAAGATCCTATATATTAGCTTGTCATAATGATTCCTGTAAATAAATACGGTTTACTCTCTTCATTGATAATTGTTTTTACTTAAGGATAAATTCAAACAACCTACATGGAATAAAAATATATCAATTTCATTTCATTAGCAATGATATGGAATGTTATAAAGAAATAATCCCTTCCTTTTCAACAATATTTATTGAGTACCTACTATATGTTAGTGTATTTATTATATAGCCTTTACCTTTAAAAATTCAATTTTATCTATCTCCTTATTTAATACACCCAAAAGTCATATGTTACAGTGTGCTTTTTACAGAATAAACCAACGGTGAGAGGTAGGTGACTTGCTCAGATTACTTAGCAACATAGGGTCAGAGCCAGGAATATAAACGTGTAGGTTTCAGCCTAGCTTTACTACTACAGGTATACCTCATTTGCATGTCAAAATGTTCCACCTAGCCATATTTGCAAATTAACTTAATCCTTAAATTCACTAGGTGGCGTTACTATCATGAACTCTATAGTGATAGCTGTTGTAATACAGATACATTCAATTTTGCACTTTGTAAATAGTTCCTTACATTGGAATTTCTTAAAACAGCTACTCTGTATATGTGATGTTTTTTAAAATGTTAGACATAGTGGGAGTAAAAGCAAAGCAGGCTTTTTTTTAAGTCAGAATAGAGTTGTAACTATGAAGTGGCAGAACTTAAGCACTTTTATGTTATTTCTCACAGCATGAAGACTTTTATCTTATTAATAATAGAAAGCAGACATTATCCATTATATAGTAGATGATGACAGTGTAGTCAAAGTATGTTAAGTACAATAAAGATCTATCACACTAATACTATATTAACAAGTAATGTTTCCTTGTTTTATTGAAAATCTTTTAGATAGAAAATAGTTCCATTATTTTAAGTAACCAAAATAGTGATTCCTTTATTCCTAATATTAAAAGGTCCATGAAATCCATATCCCTCAAAAGCACTATATGTTTCAACCAACTCCTCTGAAGTTGTAATAATACAAATATTACAGAACTGAAAACCCACAAAAAGGAATTTCTTCTCAAAAATAATTTTTAAATTATCTAAAATGAATTAAAGAAAAAACTCTCAGCAGAATTGATATCAATTTACTAGTCATTTGAACTATCAGTTTAATAGAGTTTATCATCTTTTTAACAAAGAGCCTTTCCATATTTAACCAGTGACCCCAAAGAGGACGCGGACATGAACAGCTGTGCATTACCAGAACTTTATAGAGGTGATGAAAACAAAGAAAAGGAAATCCACAGCAGTGACTAACCACACTGTACATTCAAAAACAATGACCACACTGAAATTCATTAAGGAGGTAGGTCTGTTTACTTAGGTTTGGAACAATAGGTGACTTTTAACCCCAACTTCTTTAATCCCTCTTTTGTTTACCTGCAAATAATTCTTTAGTTTGCCTATGATATTATAATATTACAGTAATATGAATATTAGCATTATTAATTGACACTTAGAACAATAAGCAGAGAGCTAGACCAGCTATGATCCAAAGACCATTAAAGAAGCATTTCTAAATGTGTCGTATATTCTGTATTCTCAAGCATGAATTCTTTTTTAAATATCAAAAATAATGAATTAGAGTTTAATAACAGCTAATGATTAGATTCACAAAGAAAAATATCATTTACACACAGGAAAAAGAGTTAAAGGAATTAAACATACTAATTTTGAACATACTTATGTTTTGGCTTCCCTAAACTTACAAACTGCCAAGCAGATGTTTTTTTTTCAAGTTTTCTGATTTGCCAAGTTTTAACTTGGAAAACATTTGTACACTGAAGTTAGAGTAATTTAATTAGAGAAACTCGGGCACCAAAAAGCAAGGCAGTAAGATACATATCTTTCTTTATCTCAACATAAACAAATTCCAGAGAACTTTGATTGAGCTGCCAGCAGAAACTTTCATTTTACCGACAGGGGTAAAAGTCCCATCAGCTGCACACAACTGCACGGCGATCAGACAGATGCTGCCAGGCAGAGGCTGATTCCAACACAAAACTGAGTCCTGTGTTCCCAGAACTGAACGGAGTTGCTACCCTCGACAGACTTCCCAAACACTTGACAGAATGCCAGAACGGCTCATCAGCTGTCACTGCCAGCCACGACTTAACTATTCTTGAACAACCAGCAGAAAAACAAACCACCACCAAAGTGTCAAACTAAAAGTCGTATCTATTGTCTCTGACAAAAGAACGTTCCTTGTTGAACCCTGCGATGTGTCATACCTGTAACTAGAGACTCAGCATATCGCGTTGCCATGTAGATACTACTGTGCACATATCTGTGCCCAGTAAAGGAATGGCAAGGGAAGTTTGAAATCCTCCTCAACGACTGCCTACTGACAGTGCTACGTGTCAAGAATAGAGCCATCTCCTACCTGGAGCCCTCTTCGCCTGAGGATGCTGGACTCATCCATCTCCCTCTCTGCTTTCTGTGAGCCTCTCACAACAGTCTAGCCATGCTGTACTACCTCTACTCCGGCACGCTAATTCAGAGCCCGCAGCTGCTAAACACTTACATCACGCTCTAGCTGATTGGAGCCCGGAGTCAGCTGGTCCCGCTTAGTTATTCACTCCGGCAACTTCGGAGATCACGGACGCTTGCAGTTCAGTGGGAGACAGCAGCAAGTGGGCTCCGACACCTACTGCATTCACCCAGGCGAAGGAGGCTCTTGCTATTAGACAGGAAACTGTGGGATCCCCGGTTTTTTTTTCTTCTTCAAAAAATGCTGGCCGTGGCATTCCAGGCAACCAGTAAATGGCTTTCAGCAGTGGCTTCAGGTCAAGCCCCTTCCAAAGCAACTATAAGGTCAAAGTGGCTAAGTAAATCAGCGGTGACAGACACCTCTGTAAAAGGCGGCCGCTGATTGGGATGGTGAAAAACTAGGGCACGGCTGGTCAGCCAAGCAGCACCACTATGCCTGGTGCTCATCTTTTCTGAAGGCATCAAAGAAAACCAAATGTAGCAGAACACACACGCTGCCTGAAAACCTTAAGACGGAGGGACACAGGGCGGCTGCTCTCCAGCCACAGTGAACATCCCAGCATGAAAGCCCATTCATTTACATAAATACCCCACCAGTCAATTCCTAGCCCAAAGACAGAAACGGTTTAGCTTTTCATTTCTCTCATGATAACAACTTAGTTCTGTTGATATCTGATCAAAATATAAAAAGGGGAAAGAAATTCTAAGAGCCATCATTAGTTGGAATATTAACCTATGTATAGTCTATAGGCAGCAAAAAAAAAAAAAAAAAAAAGATTCCCATCATGTGCAATTTCACAGTCTGTTTCAGCTTGTTTACTCCGCTCATCCTCATCTTATTTCAATTCAAAGCAACCAAGAGATGAATATTAAGTTTTCGTTACTGGCATGGCACATGAGTAACACTATACGGTACTACCAATTTATAATAAATTATTCCCTCTTGGTGTCTATTCTGAAGATATTTAAATTGAGGTAACAGCTTGGTCCTGAGAAATAGATACAAGGACTATCTGCAGTTTGTCTAAGAACCACCTCCTCCTTCACTCTATCCATTAGACAAATTCTTTTTCTTCAAAAGAAAGGTAAGTCAGTAAAGCAGGCATAATTTTTTTTTTAAATTAGTAATTCCTATATTTTACCTAATCCAGATATTTTAGAGATTTCTAAATGTGGGGGAGGAGAAGGAAGTGCCTAGCAGTTCCTTACCCATTCACCTGCTATTCCACTAGCTTTTTGTCTCTTTCTGGCTGTCAACACTCTATTAGGCTTGCTATCAATTGATTAGATTATGTCATTAAAAATAGCTCAGGGATTTATGAATCTAACCACTGAGGAAATTGATTGCTTTTTATGTTCCCAAACGGTCTCTGCATACATCTCCAGACATACAAAGGGAAACCTTGTCAAGAAATGCCACCCCTAGCAGAGGCATCAGCAGAGAAGAGTGTCAGGATGTTTTTCCACTTAGGCGTGTTCATTTGATACCACTTAAGGAAGAAAGCCCCAGAGAGTTTTAGCTCTTGCTTATATGTGGAGGAGTAATGCCATCTCTAAAAGCAAAAAAACCCCACAAAACTGGTCATCGCTCAAATCAAAGTGTACCAACAAATTCCAGCACAAATAATTTTTTTAAAAGGTTTTTAAAAACTATAAGTTTTCATTTAAATTGAAGGACAAAAAAGAGAAAAAGAAAGAGCCTAAGGGAGGGAGAAGAGACGGGTTAGCTATCTGCCGGTAATCTGCAAAGCTGGTGGAAAACAGATCCCCATCCTTCACAGGCTAACCTGCATTGTAATCTTTTCCTGCAGAGGGAAAATCTTGCTCTTCAATGAAAACAAAGGAAATGATAATTGTTGCCCCTTCTCCCTCAAGTCACCCTCCAGAGAGAGGAGCACAAAAAGTTCCCTGAATTTGGAGAGCCATCTTAGACAAAGCCTCGGCAGCAGGTCAGAATGCATTTACCAATTCAGAGCGTCATTGTTATCTGCCCACAGAGGCATAAGGAAGCCCTGACTGATTTTAGAAAAATATCTTGACCCAAGAGGCTCAACTTTTAAAAGCGAAAGCCAAGTATGGTGTCCTTATATACACTTCTGCTCTGAGGACTATCATCTTCATTATGCTGGTCCTTCTAGAAAAAGTGGGGTCCAGTGAAAGACACCAAGTTCCCAGAAGAGACAGACAAAAGTAAACACTTTTCCCCTTGAAATAAAGATCACAGGTTGCCAGGAGGAAAAAAAAAAAAAAAAAAAACAAGTATCTTTTCTGTGACCAATCGAGTAAGCTAGTTGGAAGTACCTTCAGAAGACATTTCAAGGACACACTGTCACAAAGTCAGCTGACGTGCATCCCAGATACATGGACGCTGTGCATCTCAGGCACTTTGCAGCTAGAGCTGTTTGGTGCGCGGGAGTGAGAAAAAGGAATTAGGCTAAGGATAAAAAAGTATGTTTCTTAACAAAAGAGTATTTTGAGATAAAATCTGGGTTAGTATTCCACCATTAACTAAGTCTAAGATGAGGATTAAGAGCATCACACCATCAAATCTACTATGAAAAAAATATCGATTACCTGTCAAAATGTATCACTTTGAGAAGTGATACACACATACATTTTAAAGAAATAAAACCAGCCAGAGGCAAAAACATTTGGGACAAAAATGAAAGGCTGCTGAAAAATAACATCAAGTAATAACGGCTTAGTGGAAGGAACAGTAAAAGGAAAATTGCTACATTTACCCTTTGCTATACATTTTCTCATCAAGATAAGCCATGTGTTAAAATGTAATAAAAACTTCAAATGATGACACTACTCACAGGTAATAATTAGGATCTAGACTAATTTTCATTAATAAACTAATTTTTCCTGCAATTTTATACCTTCCTGGAATACGCTCACAATACTGTGAGTCGATTCACAAAGTATCAACCTCAGTGTGTATTGCTTTTACATGTGTATTCAAATAATAAAATCTGGTAGGCTTTGTCATTAATTGTAATCTAAAGCCAGGAGCTTTGTGGTGTTGATTTTTTAAAAACATATTTGTATGGATACATCACGTGCCCACTTTATTATAGGCATAATTTACTTCATGGAATACTCAAAATCCATGGTCACTAAAATTTATATTTATAATTAAATTTTTAATTATAACAATTAAATAGCTCACAGAAACAAAAACAATTCCAAATCCCAACTGAGAAAAATGAGGGGGAAAAGTAGCATTTGGTTGTGCACATTTTCATAAAGGGGTAGACTGAGATTTTGTAATCATCATCCAGTGACATTGTTTGGTATAAAGATACAGGTTTGTCACCTGATTTAAATGGTCAGATGTTTTTCACATGCTTAGAAACAAGTTATCTTTCTTCACTAGTCCCATGTTGGTTACCCAAAAGTAAACAGACTTCTGATTTTACCTATTCTTCAGCAATTCGGTGTCCAGTGAGGAACTGCTGTGAGGAACATTTGAGGACCTTTTTACATCACAAATATTCGACAAGTTTCAAACCTAACCTTTCCACTCCACTCCACTGGCCTAATCTCCATCGTCCAGCAGCTCTCGTGCTCTGGTTTCTGCACTACCTATTCAGAAGCCAAGGAGTCTGAGCAGGGTGGAGAAGGAGGTTTCTCCCTCCCCATCAGCCCATCAGCCAGAGGGACAGAGGGACAGAGGGACAGAGGGGTGCCACTGTGCTGCACTGGCCCCTCATCCCAACAGAGTTCTCAGTGTGCTAGGATTGTGATTTCCAGTTTCATCACCACAATCTGGGGTGGGATTTCCCCTAAATGTTTTCTTGTGTAAGTGTGACAATGATCACTACTTCTCAACACGGCAGCCAGCCACAAGATGCATCGACCATCCTATCCTGTCGGTTACCTGTAGACAACAGAACAAGGGTTCATGTGTCTCTATATATGTTCATTCATGAGGTAAGACAATATAGCCAAGTGGATAAATCCATCCATTCATTCACTAATTACTTTTTCCACTCATAAGATAACTGCCAATGGCCAATGAAACTGTTGTATTTTTTAAAAAAAAGATAATGTAAAGGTCATAAAAAGGTACAAAGGAGAAATAGACCATACATGAAAACAAATATGAGTATCCATTATTGTGATTACAATCATACTCCTATATCAATTTAAGTGCGAAAGAGAACCTTAAATGCCAATGACCAACACAACTGTGAGATTTGTTCAAATATACACTGCAGTGTTTACATTTAAATTCCTTCTTAATTTTCATACTTTATTTTTCCCCATGTTTCACTGCTAAATATAACAATAATGGCAAACATTTATTGATCACATACAATGTGCCAATCACTGCTCTAAGTACTTGATACAAGTAGTTATCTCATTTAATCCTCACAGTAGCCCTAAGAATTAGCAACATTATCCCCATTTTACAGGTGGGGAAATTGACACATAGAGGTTATGTAACTTCCTTAGATTACACAGCCAAGGAAAGGCAGAACTGGGACACCATCCCTGATTAGGCTGACTCCAGATTTTGGGTTCCTAACTACCATGCTCTCTTGCCCCTTAAACAAAGGAGGAAAAAAAACTGCTTTCAAAGTAAAACAAAATCATGAAAAATATTTGATTCTTTAACTCCTAAGGAAAAATTTCCAATTCATAAGTGGTCAAAACGTACCATTTGAAAAACTGTTTGGAATACCAAACTCTGTGAGCCATGTGCCTCTAAAAGAGAAAAGTAGCAGGGTCTCAGTTTCTTTAGGTGGGAAGCTAGGGAAGCTCCCCAGCCAGACGGGGATGGAGGAAGAGGGCTGTTCAGAGCAAGTTATAGCGTGTGGCCTCTGCTTTTTTCTTCGTTTTTACTCAATTTTATTTATATTTATTTTTGTGGGGTACGGAGTATTGTTTCAACACATACATTTACTGCACAAGGATTCACTTAGGGTAGATAGCATAGTTTTGGACCTTTAGTCCACTCTTTCTCTCTTAAATGTCTCTGGGCCTCCACCCTAAGTTTGAACAACTTTTCATCCTTCTGACTCCAAAATTATACTGTTCTAAATATAACACATATATATTTACAATCAAGTGAATCTCTCAAGACCAAGGGCACCCTTTCAGTTGTTGTGCCAGGCATGATACACTTCCTTGTTAACTGCAGGGGTTTTGGCAGCTCTTCATTTTCTAGCCTGATACTTTTTCTGGAATTTACCGTTGAAGTCAGCTCCTTAAATCACTCTTCCCTTTTAGGTGAAATGACTCAGGGCAAGGCTGCTCACCCTGTTCTGAGCAGTACCGGGAGGAAGAAAGGGGGAAAATCCCAACCGTGATTTCTCCCTTCATTTTCCAAAAGCCAGGACTTCCCAGCATACTGAGAAGTGCCCTGCACCGAGAGCCAGTCCCAGCTCAGGCTCTGTCAATGAGAAACCTGGTAGACTGGAGCAAGTCCCTCAACTTCCCTGAGCTTTGGTTATTCATCAGTACAATGCAGATATTATTATGGGAATTTGATCAGGAAGCTGGGGAAGAAGGGAGGAGGTAACCTCCTGGGAAATTGGAAATCAGTCCCACTGCCCTCAAGGTAAGGGCAGCCCACGCCCCTTACTGTGGGACATCTGGTTCCTCCCTACTGACCCCATAGCCATGTCTCTCACTCTCCTTCCTCCTCCAGTCCGCTATCATCCCACCAAGCATCTGCTTCACACAACCACTCAGCCACCTTCCTGGCTTCAAGCCTCCTGCATCCTGCATAGGAACATTCTTGAGGCTGAGGAGTGAGCTAGGAAACCAGTAATGAACTGCAGCTTGTGTGACTAAAACACGCTCTATAGTGTTGATGTTAACTGAGATGAGAACAAGTTAAATACTTGGCTAAGGCTGACACTAATATTTATTACTGTCTAATATTAATACCATAATGTTACAATATTACTACCTCATGTTATTCCTGTTTAATCTTTGTAAATATTTACTATTTATTAAAGTAACATACAAGTGAATCAGTTATTAATTACTAGTGTCATCAATGCTCAAAAGTAAAAAAAGTACCCGGAAATAGGTTCCCTTCTGTTTAAAACACCAGGAGATATTACATTCAGGAATAAACACTGAAACCACTAATTATCTCTTCCTATATTTTAAAATAGCATTTGAAAATTTAAAATAAAATCCTAATCTCTAATGTTAACAAAGGTAAATAAATAGCAGTTCATACTGTATGTGTCTTTTTCTCCCCAAAGAAAAAGATTTTAAACATGTCAGGAAGGAGGCTAAAACAAAGGGCAGGCTGCCTTCCAGGGAAAGAAGAATTCTTTCCCACTCAAAAGAAAATAGAGGATCTAACACCTTCCCACTGACAATACACCAAAGTCTGGATTTATCCAAAGAGTAGCATTTTCTAAAACACATGTTTCATTTAGCAAAAATTGCAGGTGGGGTCAGTAGCAAGCATATGCCTATGAAATATGCTGCATCCCACGCTTCCTGCATTTAGCTCCATTTTCCATCCTGCCTGCAATCCTGAAGACTTCGTAAATGTATGCAATTGGTGATGTCTACAATGAAACATGCATGATTTCGCTTAAGGCTTTTCAGAAGAAAGCTATATTGTCTTGACGTTTGCATCACCTTTTTTTATCTAATTATTTCTGGCATATTAGCCATCAAATCACTACTGACAATATGACAAGAATCATGGTATTGAAAAAATTACATCCTAGGAGGAAATAATAAAATATAAATCACATACATAATTTTCTTTTGAACATTTTAACAATGACACTCTCATATACATATGAAATATAGCAGACTATCCTCATAAATGCCCTAGCATCAATCACAGCAGGAAAATGTTCTCTACTTTGCGAACACATGAATCCAACAAAATATAGCATTTCTGATAAAACTGGTTAATACAACTTCATTTTTTCATACAAGAGCATTTATGAAGATCTAACAATAGGAAATAGCTCCAATTTTTTCTCAATTATGTTATTTCTTCTCTAAATGACACACAGCTAAAACTGGGACCATGAACTAATATTTAGCAAAATCCCATACTTCATATTAATATATACATTAAAATGGAAGTAGATGAGTGAAGTGATGTTGGCAGTATTGTCACTATATGATGCCCATCAATTGCACAAGCTTAGAAACTTGTGTGTTGATATCTATACATAAATTGGTGATAAAGCTACTGGCATCAACTAAGTATTTTACGAGCTTCTAAAACAGAGCTATTCTAAAGTTATTCCTAAGCTGACAAAATATACTTAGAGATAAAGGATCAGGGAAGACTATTTTATAAAATTTTGAACTCTATTCTCCATATTCCAAGTATAGCCACTGAATCAGAGATTATAAAAACATTTTCAGGCTATACACACATTTAACTTTTTTTAAACCTACAGTAACAAGAAGTTAAATTCTAGGTTAAATGTACTATTACCTAGCTAAATTTCTCGAAAAAAGTAAACACAAACTGGAAAAAAATCTGGAAAATTTTCTAAGGAGCAATACCAAGCTTGTCACCTTGGACTTTAAAACCCAGCCAACCAAAGATAAACATACTAAATAAAATTAGGATGGGATTCCACACATGAAAAAATCAAGCATTCTTTTTTACCTCCATGTTTTTATATGTATTACAATATAGATTTGAACAGCTTTATGCACGCTGTTTTGTTTTGTTTTTTGATTTTGGTGGCTGGCTGGTATGGGGATCTGAACCCTTGACCTTGGTGTTATCAGCACCTCACTCTAACCTAAATGCTGTTTTAACCCTAAATTTAAGATAGTGTCTTCAGCCTTAGTCTACCTAGAGGTATCAGGTTCAATGAATTCTGAGGTTTTGTCTGGGAACCTCATTCTGATCTTGTTTGCATTAAGCACACATAGCCAAGCACTTCTGGTGACTCTTCTACAAACACTGAGCAGACAAATAGGTCCAAGAGTAACATGCAAAAATGATTTTAAAAGATAACTAGGTTTCTTTCAGGAAAGAATGCAGAGTTGAAATGCTCCCCCTGAGTCTTGTTTGTCATTCCACCACTTCCCACATTTGGTTGGACTTTCGTTTCATCATCCTGCACTAACACGTCATCCATTTCAGACTCGAATTCGAAATCGGGCTGCCACTTGCCAACTGGTTTATGAAGAGAAGTCAGTCCTCCTTGGGACTCTACCACATAACACAGTAAGCAATATGTGTCCCACTCCTCTACAATATTAACTCTGTCTTCTAGCTTCCTTTAAATGTACTCTTCTAAGAAGCACAGAATGTGCTCCAGATTCTATCTCATTAATCCTCATCAGTTTCTTGTGAAATAGAAAGGAAAGAGACTGGTCCAATTTACCAATGAGGAAAATGAGACACGGAAGTTAAAACAAGAGCCCAAGGTCATGAAAACAGTAAAAGTCAGAGCTAACAAGAGAATTCAGGCTTCTCAGTCCAGTCCTAGGGCCCAGACAGCAGGCATGTTCCAAAATACCTCCCTTTCCTCCAATGCCTTCATGGTCCATCCCACAACTGCTCCAATGGCAATTCAAGGGTAAGGGGTGACTGGAAAAACTTTTTTGTGTGTGTGTGTGACCGGTAAGGGGATCGCAACCCTTGGCTTGGTGTTGTCCGCACTGCGCTCAGCCAGTGAGTGCACCGGCCATCCCTATATAGGATCCGAACCCACGGCCTCAGCGCTCCCAGCACCGCACTCTCCCGAGTGAGCCATGGGTCCGGCCCTGGAAAAACTTTCGAATAGGCACACAAACAAATGAAAAACCAAATGTGTACACACCCAAACATACATACGTATATAGTGGGAGAACCAAAAGCATGAAATGAAGATCAGACCAAGGATATATATACATATGGATAAGTCACATTATGCACCACCCAAGGACACTGTAATTATATCTATCCAGTTGAGCAAGAGGATGTAGAAAACACAGTGCTTAAATTACAAGTGTACAGACCATATTTATATCTGTTCCATTTTTGATTTTTAGTGGCAAAGCTTCTTTCTACACTACAAAAACATATAGTTATGCATCAATACTAAAAACAGTATATGACTCTTGGAGTCATGTTATATATTTAGTCTATGGCTCTTCCCTAAGACCTCGATGAGCAACGTCTCTGTTTTGCCTTTCTCTATCTCTTAGCTCAAGAAAAATAAACACTTACCTAGTTTTCCTAATAGGACTTAAAAATTATAAATGTCATAGTATCTATTCTAGAACACCTGGAAATAAATGAATGTCATAAAGACATCTGATTTTAATGAGCAATAATTTGTAACCCTTATTTTTTTAATAAACCAAAATATACATGTATTTTTACACATACAAAACCTGGGTATTTCTACCAAAAGCTGTCTTTAAAACAGTTCCTAAAGTAAAACTAAAAGGGTGGCTTTCTTTAATCGAAATCAATTTACAACAATCTTCCCCCAAAATGACAGTAAATGTTAAAAAAAAAAAAAGTTTTTCCTTCTCGTAGCTGATTTAATTTCTTAGATTTATTTTCTCTCTAGTGTATATAAGAATTCAATAAGGGTGCTAACACATTATCATTAAAAATCAAGGAAATCTATCTCAAGTTTTACACACTGATAGAAAGTCCCTGTGTGCTGTTTGAAATCCCCAGCTCATTCATTTATATTCATTAATCTTAATGATATCATTAATGCACAATGTGTTTCACAGGAACTAATTGTATTTTGCCAGAATCAAACATTAACAATTATGTCTCCCATTATCACCTAATAAAACAAAATAAAATTTAAAAAGTCTCATGCATGCCAGTGAATATTTTGGTACGGTAACTAATTTGCATTTTTAATGTTACAATAAATTGACCAGATTATCATCAGTTAGATAAATTAATATTCTTTAAGTGAGGCAATGGGGAATTATTCTGTTAGAAATAGACAACCCTTTACACTCACTTCCTTGAGCTTTATTGAATACAGGCTTAGCCCTCCTTTGTCCCCTTATCTAAAGCTGGCTCTTATGACTCAAGCTAATACCATACAACAGAACATATTCCTCTTTAATTTTATATACTTATCATTGCTTTAAGAAAAGACAGGAGATTAGAGAATCTATGCTCTTCAAATAAAGGAGAAATATCTACCTGGGCAATACAAATGCCAAGTCAGAGTGCATGAATCAATTTGTTTAAATCATAACATTACTACTTTTATTTTTATCCCTTTTATCCCCTTGATTCAAAAGCCAATCACTAAGTATCTACTATGAGTCAGGCATTATGATGTATGTTGAGAACAGAAAGAAGAAAGACTCAGTCCCCCCAGAATGAAGTCATGGGGTCCCAAGATACGTGAATAAATAAATTAAATAAAGGGAGATAAGTGGAGACACAGGGACAATGTGCTCAAGGTGCTGGTGCAGCAGAAGGACAGAGGAAGGGAGTCACTCAGAAGGGCAGGTAGAGAAAAATGGGAGCACTTGGGAGAGGAGGTCGACAAAGTCCAAAACAGCACTTCTCAAATTTACCTGCACGTCAGAATTACTGGTCTTCTATAAATTCCAACAAAGGCCACACCAACACCAATTAAATCACAATCTCTGGGGGTAGGTCCCAGTCATAAGTAGTTTCTGAAGCTCCCCGGGTGACTCCAATGTGCAGACAAGTTCAGGAACCAGTGGTTTAAAGGAGATGGGGATTCTAGGTGGGGTACAAGTGGATGCAGGGAGCTGAGAGAAGCAGGCCAAGCAAAGGGAACCGTGTATGCAAAGGCCGACACGGAAAGAAGCTGGAAATGGTGCCGTGTGGTGGCAGCTCCAGGCACGATGGAACTGGCTCCTAAAAGCAGCCTCTTTCTCTAGCCACAGCCATCCTGGGCTTTGCCAAAACCTGTGCTGGTCTACAAAATCAGACCCCACAAATTCTGTCCCTTTCCCTCTCCCCAAATTCACAGTCCTCTAAAACAGCTTAAATACCTAAAAGACTTATATTAGCGACCCTCCTACTACTATATTACTGTAATCTTTCCCATAAGTGATTATAAAACTTGAGAAAAAGGGAGGGGAAGAGAAAGGTGACTAATGAGAAATAGAAGGAAAAAGAAGCACTGGCCAACGAATATGACTTTAATCTCTTTTCACCAAAGACTAGCATTTTCATGGAAAGACAAGGTACTTTTTCCACAATCTTCCTTTAAAATTGAAGATCAGAGAACTGGATAAGTCCTATCTGTCCTGGCCGTACTGAACACATTATATGACTCAATTATTAAAAGCAAACTGGATCCTTCATCTTTCTTTTCCTTCTTGAGCTTTCTCCACTGCCACCGAACTCTGGTAATGATTTCATCACCTGACAACCTTGAAAACCTGTCACCACTCTCCTCTGAGACAGCAGGAAAGGACATTTGTGAGGAGCCCGTTAATTGTATTCTTTAACTGTCCTCTAAGGAAAACTGGATACAATAGGATGTGTGTATCTTGACTGTTTTACCTACAGACAAAACTAATAGATTAAATCAGATTCCACCTTGCAAAGCAATACAGAGAGATTTCTTACCCTGAGCTCTTAAAAAAAATACAGATTTCTTTAGGGGAAAAAAAATTATAATAAAATCCTAATACTTTACTAGAAAGCAGGATGATTTGGGGTTTTTTTTTAAGATTCTTATTTGCCTTCTGAAATACATGTTTTAAAAATGTTACTAAATTCACTACTTAGTTCTCAGAGGGGATTCTTATATTAAGAAGTGAAAATGTTGCTTCCTATACATGCTTCTAAAGAGGCATCTTGAAGCATTTTTGAGTATAAAAACCATAACTAATACACTCTCATCATGGAGTGATTCATTTAGCTGTGGTGTTTAATTGCACACGCAATAAGAGTTATTGATAATGCATTCCAGCAACACGAAGTCTATTCCTTCAAAAAGAAGTTATACTTAACATGTTCCACTATTTTTTTTTTTTTTTTTTTTTTTTTTTTTTAGTTACTGGAAGGAATTTCTCCAGCTAAAATATACACGATTTTCTAATATATTCCAAATATACAAACCTAGGATGCCAAAACATCTTCCATACATTATTCTCTAAAACTCAAAATGCTATCAAGATTAACAGCATTCTCTTACTTGCAGCAGCGATCTGCAGCCCAACTTGTGGAAAAATCACCATGGAACATTATAAAGCATTTTAATTTTAACCAGTTAGTAGTTTTTAAAAAGTTCTTCCTGACAGTTTTCTTACAATGAGAGAATAAGTTTATATACTCCAACCATCTTTTTCCCAGTTGACTTGGCGATTCACCTTGCACAGAGGGCATACCTTTCTCTCACATGCATTATGGATGCATCTTTTTAAAAATCCTCAACATTTTTACGTTTATCCCTTGCAAATGATTTCCTGATGCGCCACCTAGTGGAAAAAAATACCACTCATATCAGTGTACTTCACCTTTTTTAGACGTTTTTCCCTCAGCCTTTTAAACTCTTGGTTATCTGAGTTAATGGAGATGAATATCAGTGAAAATATCTTTCAGAAGATAATCTAATGAGAAATGCAGAGTCTGTCCCATCAAAGGTACTATAGAAGATGAGGTTCTGAATGATCTGGATGGTAGTACAGGCCTCTTTTGCAGATGTATGACAGACTGCTCGTTATGCTAGCCTTCAAAGGACAGGAAAGACCACAAGATAACAATGCTTGCTTGAGGCCAGGATGACAGTGATTACCCCCCTCCTACGCTGATGGCTCACATAGCTCACCAGCACTGAGGAGGCATAGTAACCAATTCTCAGCTTTTTCCAAATGCTGTCATGTTAATGAAGTGCGCACTGATCACAGGTAGATACTCTGGTTTCATAATTTGTTACTAGGCCAGGTAACATTACAAAACTCTGAGTGAAGAATGTCTGGAGACCCTCCTTCCCTGAGATTCCAGGAGAGAGAGAGAGAGGAGATGCAAAAAGGTGCCAGGCCAATATAACCGGCTATTCCTGCAAAGTTGCCCCTGGAGACCCATCTTCCTCACCCACATGGCCTAGGAGCAGGTGGAGTAGAGAGTGTGTTCAATTTCTCCCTCCTCACTTTTGAGAAGGATAATTACAGGACTTCTCAGACTCTATTTTTCAGGATGCCTTTCCAACAAAATTCTGAAAGCATTCTGAAAGCGATGTCAGAGCAATTCTTACTTTGTCTCCCCTTTGGACAATCACACTGTATCTAACATTCCTTCTTTCGCTATTAAATACTGCTTCCCATGGAGTCATTTTTCTGTTTCAAGCTGTCAGAAATGAAAATTCTACATTCAAAACTAGAACCACCCATTTCTTCTCAGTGGGTGAAATATGTACCAAATACCATTCAATTAGCAGTTTTATAAAATCGATGTGTAGGTACTGACCTCCTGCTTTTCCCACTTGGACAATTTATATGTAGAAATACAGAGTGATGTTGCAAGGCTAAGAGACATTTTGTTCAGAAGCAGCACCTAGGGGTAACTCTTTCCTACATTTGCTTTTCTCTAGTGAGGAGATAGGGCCTAAAAAGCACGAGAAGGACAACTGAACAAGTGGAATCTATTCCAGATTCTTGCGCTTAACTCTTGTATGCCCTTGGGAAAGTCATTTAATAAATTGCTTCCTTTAGTTTGTCTTAGATTCACTAAGGGAAAAACATTTGCTTGTTTTTACCCTCCAATATTTTAGTTCAAAGTTTTTCAAACTTACAAAAATGTTGGAAAAATAGAATAAATACGCTTATGCCCTTCACCCAGATACACCAATTGCAAACATTTCTCTCCAAATTTTTTACTACAAATATCTGTAAAAATATATTCCAGACAAAAATGGTTTTTCAACTATAGAAAAGTCTTGAGATGAAGAGCTCCCTACAAAAAAGGTCTAAAAGGTCAATAAATAAACATTGAACAAGATTTCCTAATAGTATTTTGTCAGGAATTAGACTTCCTTAAAAACTCTTGGAATGCAAAAGAGTACTTGTTATCATTTTCCAGGAAATGGTCAGTCTTAGTTGAGCACTAAAATCATTGCATTTCAGAACTGGAAAAACCATGTATTTCAATCCCCTGATTTTAGAGGTATGTTAAGTGAGACCCAGTGATGCTGCTTATCAGAACCAACTTTTTATGCACGTTAAATAATACACTTCACTAAAAGAGAGTTGGGGACACCAGCAGGAAAGTACTGAACAGAGAGGATGGGTACTGAAGAGAGGAGGAGGAGGCAGCCACACATGGCCATGGCAGCAGCTCCCCAAACCCAGTGGCATTCCCTGCAGCTGCGCAGCATCACTATGCTCTGAAGGCAATGCTGAGAGCTGCCCTTCACAGCAAACCACACAACCTGCTAGTCCCAAACTCTCAGAACTCCCTTTTGCACCCTCAGCCTTATACCCCCTGAATTCAAGGCTTTGACCCACTTACACATTGCAAGCACTTCCATTTTTCCTCTTTATAGATAATGCTGTTAATGTTTTTTCTGACTACTTATTAAACACAGGCTCTATCAGAGCAGTTTTGACTACAGCAAATGAAGCTCTACCATGTGTGCCTTTGCAAGATACCCATCTCTCTAATCAAACACAGGCTGGGGCCCTCCTGAGGATGTGTGATGCAAGTTTTATGTTTCCTGAGCCATGGTTCAAGGTTGTGTGTTAGAGATGGGATTTCCTGTTATTTTTGTCTTCTGCTCAAGAAATACAAACGCTTTTGTTCATACAACTATCTAAGGCCATTCTCAAAATCCCTGAATCGATAAAAATAATTCAGCAGCAGAATATTAATTTCCAGTAATACATCTTCTACTGATAATTTCCTTGGCATACTTCCTGGTCTGGTGTGGCTCTGTCCCCACTGGCTGTATAGTAATAATACTTTCCCATGCTTTTCTAATGCATAACATCACGCCATTATCCAATTTGCCTGCTCCAGCCTTTTACTGTGCTGTTTGCTCTTCTCTCTCCTGACCCAAACACAACCACAGACAGTGGATAAGAAGCGGTTTACAGTCAATTGCTTCATTTGTAAAATTAGAGCACTCATGAACTCTGCTGTAAAATATTTTGAGATGCTTTGATAAATTATAGCAAAGGTACACAATTCTAGTATTGATTGCTAAAGTCACCAGGTCAGTCCCTGTTGCATTTGTAGCTATCTTTTTAATATCTTTTCTCTTTTCTGAGAAAAGTGTCCAAAAACCTGACAGGTACCATTATTTAAGGAGTGTGCAATGCCTTCCTTATTTGAGAGGTCTTTTAAATTCCTTTTTATGTGTCCATTTGTCCCCTTTATATACTATTGCACTAGTACCCAACAGATGGCTAAATCAAGATGCTCATCAGATTATCTTTTCTTGACATGACTGCCTACTAAAATGCTTAAGATAACAGATGTTAACCTACCCAGAATGTATTATATGTTCTATCAAGACATCAAAAATACTCTAAGGCTTTCCCAAGCTCTGAAATGCATCCAATTTATTTGAATAAACATAAAGAGAAGTGGCAAAGGAGGAGGGGTGCACAGAGGGACAAAGAGCCTCTTTTCCAACATTTTCTGGATCATTTTCCCAGTTAAAGTTCTAAAGTGTTTAGATGAGTCTGAAGTAATTGTTTCTTAAGTTGAAAACAAATCCATACACCAAGAATAAAGCTGCCTTTTATTTTCTACACCTACTCTAAAACGGTATTTTTAAAAAAAGAATGCTGATGCAGAGTAATATATTATCTCTACTAACTCTCAAGCTGCATGTGGCCATAAACTGTTTCTGCCTAGCCATAGCCAGGCTGGAATTCCTCAGCAGCAGAGACAAGGGGCAGCAGAGCGTTACTGATATCTCTGTCACTAGTGCTCAGAAGCCAACTGTGAGGGAGCCCAGGTGGTAGCACAGAGAAGCCAGAATGAGCCATTTCTGCCTGGCAGCTTCTCTGGGCCTCTGCCCAGCTCCTGTACATGCTTGGCCCTCCTCTGTTCCAGAGAGCCATCACCTGGAAAGCCCGCAGTGATGTTTCACCTGCAAAGTTACTCTTAGAACAGAGGGAATGGACATGTGGTCATCCTGCAAAGTGATAGCAGCATTATCATAACTTCTGCTTGCACAGGAAAGTCCTCTGGGGGACTCAGCAAAAACGTTCCCATCTCACTGTGCTACCTACATTTTCTTCTCAAGTTCAGCCACATATTTGGATGAAGTTCTCTGCATATGGCCAGTACCCTATCATGGTCATTAGAGAACTGTAAATTGGAGAGGAAAAAAGCAGAAAGAATTGTAGAGCATAAAGGGAGAGCATCTCTTCTAGAATTATTAGCCAGTGGACCCAATCCCAGCAACATCAAAGAAGAGAGGCAGCCCAGATGTACCATTTCTGGTGACAACTGATGTTTTCGTGGTACTCCCATTCATGTTTTTGGCCATGCTGTTTGGCTATTTACTTGTTCATCAAACCTACTTCCTTTTTTGTTTCTGGGTTCACAGCCAGAATACATTTCTCAGCCTCCCTTACAGTTGGGTGTGATCACAAAACAGTTCCAGACAATAGACTATGGGTGGACGTGCCACTCTTTGTTATCAGGCCCATTAACACATCCCATGCAATCCTTCCCCCATTTTCTTCTCCCATATACCATCTGGGTCAACACCCAGAGGGACCTAAGGCTGGCAGAACATCTGTCAGCCAGACTGCCTGAATGACTGCATGGAACAGAGCATAGCCCTACCAAAACAACCTGTAGGTGAGAGAGAAATAAACTTCTATTGTGTTAAGACAGTGAGAACTCTGACTGTATTTGTTACGACAGCTAGCATTTCTTGAATACAACACAATGAACTCTAAGTCATCCTGATTAAACATTGGTAGATGGCTTACTTCACCAACAACTACAAATCACCCTACAACTAAAAACAATGGTGCGAACACATTCTCACACCAGACGTCACAGAGGTCAGAGGAATAGGGCTTGAAAACTGTTGTCTGAGAGTCCATCCCCTGGGGACTAGTCAGGCAGTTTATAGGAGGGTGTATCTATGTTATGACATACTGTGCCACCATTAAATGGGACACAGTAGAGCTGTATGTGCTACTATGAGAGGTCTTCAGATTAAGTTATAAAGCAAGGCTCAAATAGTGAATAAAATTTTTTAGTTGTATACATTTTCATTGTACATAGACTTTTTCCTCCAACAACTAACAAGAAACAAATAGCAATGATTTCCTTTAGTGAGAGGGATAGGGGTGGGGACAAGTGAATCATTTTTGTTTTAAAACTTTCTGTATTCTTGGCATTTTCTAATATTGTACCTGGATATATATTACTTTTTATAAAACAGCAACACTGGGCTGTTTAAATTTTGCTTTTTCATCCATTCCTATATTTTTTAAAAAGTCACTGTTGAAATGTAAATGAGCAGCAAGGATGGAAGGAACATATCAATAAAACGACTGAGCTTCTTGCCCTCCTTCCAGAAGACCGGCTGCCAATCATAACTACACAGTTCTGAGTTTGTGTTGGGTCATGGGTGACCACTGAGGCTCCCCTATTGGCTTATTAACATGAGGCTAGGGCATTTCTAATCAGTGATCACTGTAGTAATGCCTTAAGAATGAACTCCATGCAAGTTCTCTCCCAGATGAATTCATACATCTTCCCTCTGATTCCAAAGCTATTTGTCTAAATACCACATTTTTAGGAGTGGGGAGAAGAACTTCAGTTTAAGACTATGGAGAAAGGCACCAAGAAAGAAAATCACAGGGTGAAGGGAACATGCTCATATACATGCTGACACACAAGCACAGTATAGTGGGTCTATAGTTCGGAACTCTCCCTCCTAATACCACGAGAAATTCTAGGCCTCATTTTAAAAATACCCTTCAGAAAAGGAGTACCCCTTCAACCTGCAAAGTCCCCAAAAAGTACAAAAATGCTTCATACAACTCAGAGTCTGGCTCATCTCCTTAGCTCATGTTGAATTTGCACAGCGGTGAAGAAAAGGCTGACCCGGGCACCACATCCAGAATCAGGCAGGCGCTCGCTGAGCTGTTCCATATTTTGTTGAAATCAACTGAACACAATTCCACCGGAACACAGAAGTTAAGGCAGAGAGAATGTGCTTAAATATTCTGAGATAAATGTCTGTGCTACAGCAACAGGCATTAGCAAATGTAGGCCAAAGAAGATGCTGTGCATGCAAGTTTGGTTTCTGGAGCAACTTCTGCCTGCCAGGCCCTGGTCTAGCAACAAACAAGTACACAAAGACACAACACTGCCAGGCTTTCCAAAGGTTCGTGGGGGATCAGGAGGGTTAAAAAAAATTATGATGATCCAAACATTCCTATATATATATTTTTTAAAAGCTGAACACTCTTCTGTATTTGATTTCAACTCTGCATTATCTGTATCTTTAAAGTAATCTGAACCAGAAAACAACATAACTTACTTGATTTGGGACTGTATATTTGACATCGCTGTTAAACTCAGTCACTCAAAAACCAAAACAGCTTCACAAACCAGAGGGTCTGTCCAGCCAGCACTGGACGTAACTGTGAGAACCTACCATTCAACATCTCTGCCTGTGTCATTCCAGCAGCTCTACCCATAAGCCCTCATGGGCAGTCCTTTAAGAAACTACTAACAAAAAATCTTGGGCTGCATTTGAAAGCAATGTTCTTCACAGTAAAATTCCACTGGACTGAACATGAATGAATAATTAGATTCGCGCATCTAACTTGGCAAGTTGAAATCGGTGACAGGGAAGACAGGAAAAGGATGTATTGGATATTCCGCCTCATGACTGTCTGCACAGTTAAAAACACAGTCGGAAACAGAGGGAAGGGGAGGGGAGACATGCATGGTAAAGACCAGGGCAACACACTAAACATCGTCCTTAGGGCCACAGTCAACTGTTCTTTTCTAGCATAGCCTCGGGCACAGGGAGGTGGATGCTGCCATCTAGAGATACCTAGGGATATCGGCTTTGATATCAACGCAGCCAGCACAAAAGGCCAATATGGGTGGAAGTGGAGGACTTCACAGTCTTAGGGAAGCAGCTGCCTGAGGGACACTCTTTCAGGAACCAGGTCTCTGCCTTGTCTGAGAGGGCAAGGAGGAAATGCCCAACCAGTGCACTTTCAGCACCACAGTCCTCAGGGGCAGAAGAATGTACACTCCTCCGTGAGGGGAAAGTGGGACAGGAGGGATCAGAAGAATGAGAAGGAAGAGATCAAATGAATGAAAGATTTTCTTTAATGAAGAAAAGAGTTTGGGCAGCAATGGTGAGACGTGTCACCCAGGACAAAGGGTTAGCACCTGCTGAAATGGGGAAACCCTTGGAGTTCCATGCCAGTTATGAAATAGAGACAAGGAAAATAGGGTTACAGAGAAAGCCAGAGGGAGGAGCTGAAATCAGACAGGCAAGAAAACCAAGGAGACAGGAAACTCAGCCCAGGACTGGCAACTTGGGGAGAATAAGAGATGTGAGTAATGAAAAGTTCACATTTGCTATCGCAAGTCACTAGGATGCACAAAAAGAAAATCTACGTTTAGAGAAAAAAATCCTCAGAACAATTCTATATTATGCATGATTTTTATCCTTACCATCCAACAAAATTTTCTAAATTCTCCATGGGAATGTATCATCTTATGATAGAACATAGTCAAGCTTTATTTTTAAAAATAAAAAAGAATACAGAGTTACCTAATCCTGAATTTCCCAACTAATCAACTGGATCTAAGATCCTGACATAGGGAGCTAAAATCTAACCAATCAGAGATGTGATTTTTATTTGCCGTGATATCAGATTCCCAGTCTTTCCCTCTTAATGAACAGCTTTCAGCACTGACAGATGATGGTCATAATTCAGACACAAGTCTGTGACACCCATCAGTCTAGTGGGACAGGTTATAAGCTTCCCACTTTAGTGAGAACTGTTGCCACCAGCAACTTCAGCTGCATCTAGTTAATTTCACAGCAAATGCAGATTTGTTTAAAATGCCAGACAAATAGGGACTATTCAATCCTGCCCCAGCCTCTCCCTGCTCTGAAAGGGCAAGGAATCCAAGGGTTGTCAGGCCTGATAGATGAGGGGAATTATTCCTAGTGTGCCGTCAGCGCCCATCCCCCTTGGAGCATGTCCTCATCGGCACAAGAGGCAGAGGATGTTCTGAATAACTCAAGATAGAGACAGTTTGGGAAAACAGCTTGTGCCCAGCAAAGTGGTACAGTCATTAACTGTTCACTTCTCCTTCCATTGGTTTTTCAACATTGCCAGCAAGACAAAGTTTCTACAGCAAAGAACATCTCTAGAGCTAGCATGGCATTGACAATTTCACAGCTGCAAGCTACAAGGAAGCTTGGTCTCTCCCTTGTAAAATTAAAGCAACAGCCCCTGAGATTGGCAAAGGAGGTGAATCTTCACATGTATGGGAGGGCTGGACCTTACAATCCCAAATCCTGTCTCTGAAAATATCCCCAGCCTTTGGAGACCTGCTACCACCCAGCTCCAGTTTCTTAGGCTGATTGCTGCAATAATGTAGTCCTGCTCCAGAGAGCAGCAAGGTGTAGGGTTACGTGTCCCAAAAGTCCTTGAGAACTAGTCACATTAGCCTCAGGGAATGGTATCCCAACACCACATGGTGCCCAGACTAGGAGGTGAGCATTGGAAACCTGACAAAAGAAGAAACTGTTTCTCTCTCTATTGACAAACCAAAAGGAGTACGATTTTACAAAAGAAGTTAGAGTTTAATATTTTCATAGGGGATGATTTTTTTCCTCACGAGTTTTCAAAAGAAAATGAGGAAGTTATTTCCAGAGACAGAAAATGTTAAAATGAGGGGAAGTCTTTTAAATGTTCGGAACTGAAGATAAATTTAACTACGAGAGTTATAAGGTTCTTCTGCCAGCCTTAGTAGATGTTAAACATAACAGAAAAGTACAGGAATTAGATTATGTAATGTAAGTACAGAAAGACAATCAAATCAAAGAAACAGAACAATCAAGAAACAGACCTATAATGCACTTGGGAATTTAGTGTATGCTAAAATATTAGAGACTAACTGGAAAAAAACAAGTTGTTCAATTAACAGTAGGAATAACTGGCTAGCCACTTGGAAGAAGAATCTGAACTGCTCTTCTATCCCTTAACAAAAATAAGTTTCAGATAGATTAGAGATTTAAACCCATAAAGATATAAGAAAATATGAGATAATACTGTTAGAATCTAAGAAAAAATACCTTTCTAAGCATGACATAAAATCCAGAAGACATTCAAAATTAATAAAATAGACAAACCTCTGGCAAAACTAATTAAGAGAGAGAGAGAGAAGATATAGCTAAATAATATTAAGAATGGGAAAGAACTCAAAACTGAAGATGTTACGTAGAATAAACAGATATTTTTTAAACAAATTCCCACAAAATCATAAAATACAAAACTGGCTCAAAAAGACATTTAAAAATATGAATAGTCCTTTAACTATTAAAAATTTGAATCAGTCAAAAATCCACCCACAAAGAAAATATCAGGTCCAAATGGCTGTATAAATAAGCAACATTCAGAAGAGATCAACCATTCTTACACAAAGTCTTCCAGAGATTACAAAAAGAGGGAACTTTCACTGTGGTAGATAAAATTATTGTTTAGCGAGTACTCCCTCCCTCTCACTCTCTGCCTCCGCAGCAGGGGTACACTTGCCCACCCCACTGACGCTGGACTTAACCACGGGACTTGCTTTGGCCACTGGGCAGAAGTGACACTGCCAGTTCCAAGTCTAGTCCCTAAGAAGTAGTCAGTGTTTCTGCTCACCACTTGAGAAGTTTCCGACCTCTAGCAAGTGAAGAACGTACCAGAGATAACTGCTACCCGTCAACCTGGGCCCCAGAGTAAGACACATAGAGTAGACATGAACCTGACCTGCAGCCTGGACGTAAGCCACGCCAACCCACAGATGCACAACCCAAAGCAGAGCCACTCCAGCCAATCCATGCACCCAAAGCAAGAAACAAATACTTACTGATGTACGTCACTGAGAAATTATGATTTATTATGCAGCAGTATTGCAGTAATTGTAGGCTGATATACATTCCTAATTTATTTTATTCTGCTAACATAATGTTTATATTCAAACCAGACAAAGACAGTATAAGAAAGGAAAACTACAAGCTGATACCACTTATAAACATGGATAGAAAAATCCTAACCAAAATATTCATAAACTGAATGCAGAAATGTATTTTATAAATTTATTTCTCGTGACAATGTTGTATTTTTTCAAAAATGCAAGATTAATGACCATGAACAAATGTAGAAAAAGCATTTGACATTTTTAAAAAATCTAAGCAAAAAGGTAAGAAAGGGGACGTTCTTCACCTGATACAGAGCTTTAAAAAAAATCTATAGCATTTACCATACCTAGCATGAAATGTTGAAAGTAGTGTCTTTACGATTAAGAATAAGACAAGGATGTATGCTATCTCCACTTCTATTCAACTTAATCCCAGAAGTCCTAATTAATGAAAATAAGAAAAAAGAAATAAAAGCTATAAGGATTGGAAAAGAAAAAAGTAAAACTGTTATTATTTGCAGATCATCATTGTCTACAACTCTCCCTCCTCAAAATCTACAGATAAAAACCAATAAAAATTAGCAAACTTGATTAATTTAAAAAGTAATATATAAAAACTAATTGAATTCCCATAATTAGCAAACAGGTAGAAATATTTATTTTTAAAGGATGCTACTTAAAAATTCTTTCTATAAAACATAATAAAACCTTATTGAAAAGCAATGCTCTACAGAGAGCAATATACCACATTCTAGAATAGTAAAACTCAACATAATAAAAATGTCAATTTCCTCAAATTGGTCTACAGATTTAATGTAATTTTTATCAAAATCTCAATCAGCTTGCAGAACTTCATGAGCAAATTTATATAAAAGATAAAAGTGCTAAAAAGAGCCAACATTTAAAGAACAATCACATAAAGGAAGCTTCTTGACCAGTTCTTAAGACTTATTATGAAGTTACAGTAATTAAGAAAGTACTATAGTGGCACAGAGATAGACTGACCAATTTCAGGATAGAGAGCCCAGAGGCAGACTCAGATTTACAGAAAAACACACAAAGAATGCCTAATACTTAGCAGTCTGGTCTGATATGATTTATGTCTTTTAATTGTTACAACAATGCTGTCAGGATTAACCATTCCCATTCTACCAGTGGAGATACCAGGGCTTCATGAGGTTGACAATTGCCCAAAATGAGAGCTAAGAAATGTCAGTACTAAAATTCAGTCCTAAGTTTCCCAACCACAAATATGCTAGTCTTATTCATCATCTGGTATGTTTTGAAGAACAGTCAGTAAATAAAGCAAAACAAAGGGTCTGTATGCTAAGAATGACAGCAGCCCCCAAAACACTGAATAAAAACCTTAGCAGAAAAAAAGAAAAGTATATGCTAGCAGAATTACACAGGACTCATTGTAAGAGGGGTAAGGAAGAAACGCTCTTTCCTTCTGAGACATCACTCTTGAACCAGACCATGACTCCACTGAATTGAGAAAGGTACACTGCATGTCCTAGAGAATTAAGGCATGGCAACAAAAGTGTTGGGCTGATTTACGTGGGACACAACTGGAAAAACAAAACAACCCCACGCACTCAAATGAAAAGAGGAACACTCTCAATAGAAAAAAATACACTCAAAACTCTAAAAAACTACAGAGACCAAAATTCTGTTTTCAAACATATCTGGCCCCCATTTCACCAGGCACAGCAATACTTCACCCTTTACATATGCAGAAGTGGTGAGGATTTAAAGCCAAACATACAACATTCTTTTAAAAGAACTATAACAGAGGGTAAATTAGGAACACCATGTCCCATAAAGTTTGTTTCCAAAGAGCCATAATTCTGTGGTTGGGCTCTCAAATACTCAGTTTAGTTATGTGAAACTCCTATTAAAGTGTTTTATGTTCTCAGCTCACTTAATAGCTTGATTTTTCTAGTAGTTTGTTTATGCCTAGCTTCCATGAATATAGAGAGAATCATGCTTTAAATAAAAATGAAATACAAGAAAAATGGCATTTTAAAGAATGAAAATCAAATTAAAATCTAAATTGCAAATCATCTAACATGTATAAGAAAGCTAAATTAGAACTCCAAGAAATACTGAAAGGGAATATATTTTTAAGGGTCATAAACAAAACGATAATATTAATTGCAATAAGAAGACTTATTTAAATGAAAAGCCCAAAACTAAGGGTATCATAAGTAATGTTCCTAATTTATATCTTAACATGCTAACATTCATTTTTTTCTCTTACATAGCTAACCAATTAGAGTATATTTCTAAAGAACCAATTTTATTTGCTGGCAATTATTTGTTATCTAGCTATAGTTCTACTGCTTTTCAAGCAACAAATGAACGTCTTACATCCGGAGAAGAAAACAAAATATGATGGTATGATGTTTGAATATGTGCAATTACTGGTATGTTACATTCTAATTAACATAATTAACTTTGAAACAGTTCTTGTAATAACTGTCAACACTATGTCAATTTAGTGGCAGTTAATGACAAAGATCTGCTATTCTTTCCACTTAAAATAAACCTTTCCAAAACAGAAAAGATAGGGAGTCTCACTGAATATTCAAAACTCTTTTTAATCAATAAGCCCTACTCTAGAAGGTTTAGAAGGCAGACTTCGTAATTTATTCCAGGGGTCTACAAATTGGGGTAATGGGCACCCCAGTGGTGCACTGTAAATGGGTTTAGAAAAAAATATATATTAGAACTTCAGTTTCCATTTTTTACATCTCTTTTTTTGCTGGCTTTAGAACAGTTCATAAGTTGATATACAGGCCAATATTCAGCTGATTTGCACCATTACATCTCCATGATGTTGCAAATAAATGGTTAGCAGCTGGCAAACTGGGTTGCCTCTATGTCCCTGCTAAAACTCTACAGTAAATGTCCTCTTTAGTGATGTCCTAGTGGAGATTCACAGGCCTATCAAAACATTTTTAATAACACCTGTAAATATACAAAAATCATTTTAAAATACATTCACATACTGATCAGGAGAGCCAGCAGAAATGTTAGAAGCCCAACAGGCATCCTCTAACTTGGTTACAACTGAGCAAATAACAGTGAAATTTGACAAGAGCAAACAAAGATGGCAATACTGATAATATTTTCAGTAAAAAGGACTTTAATATTATAAAGGTCCAATAATACAGGCACTGTGGTAAGTGGTATACAAAATATCAATTCAAAAGAAAGCAAGACTTCTGTACAAATCATATTTTTGATACGAAAAGATGACTCAGGAACATCAGGATCCTGAGTTTTTTGTGTAATTCAATGAGAAAAATGAAAAGAGCTAGGTTTCTTTTTTCTGGTCACTTTTTTATTTTTAATGGCATCACCCCTTGATGTTTACGTCATGTTGAAAGTGCCACATTATACTTTCCCATAACCTCTGATTTCAGACAAGCTTCATGCCTTACAAATTATCCTATGAAAAACGTAGTAGACCTGCAGTTATTTAAAAATAATCATAGAGAAGCTTATCTTTACAAGGCCAGCTCCATCACCTCTTTAAACCAGAAACTTCAGAAATGCATTTAAAAAAAACTTAAATTCTCTGGTTTCATAAATTAATACATCAGCTCCTCTTGTCCAAGATGATAATAATTGTTCACACTTATTGTGTTCTTCTTATGAGTTCCAAATGGACATCCTTACGTGTATGATCTCACTTGATTCCACCAACAACCACATAGATAGGTACTATCAATATTCCCATTTTTCAGAGGCATGGGAAGGTTATGGTCCTTGGTTGAGGTCATGCATCTGGTAAGTGGTAAAGTCAAGATTCCAACCCAGGCAGCCAAGCTCTGAGGCCCATACTCAAACCTTACTCTAAACTGCCTACAATAATTAAACTCTTAATCAAGTGCTTGTAAAAAATGATCGCAATTTAGATAAGGGCCACTGCAGAGCACAATTGAGAGAAGAGGAGTGACCAAAGGTCTGTCTGTTCCATCCATAAAATTCTCAAATTCCAGGGTACATTTTCAAAAGTAAGGCTTTCAAAGATCAATTAAAATGTAGAGAGGTGCTACACTTATGTAGGTCCATGATATTTCAATTAGTGTCATTTCTAAGAGCCTCCTCAAAGAAATATCCTAGACTGACATCTTCATCAGCTGCAGATCATTTTCCTGGGCTTTTTAGGCAATCAGTCCATTTGGGGATGATGAGGGAAGGGGGAGAAGACAATCAAAGAAACCCTCACAGTCATATATAACTATATAATAAATGCTTTGGGGGCCGGCCTCGGCCCCGTGGCGCACTCGGGAGAGTGCAGCGCTTGGGAGCGCAGTGGCGCTCCCACTGCGGGTTCGGATCCTATATAGGAATGGCCGGTGCGCTCACTGGCTGAGCGTGTTGTCGGCGACACCACGGTCACAAAAAGACAATAAATAAATAAATAAATGCTTTGGTCCAGATATGTACAATTCAAAGGGTAGGGTTATGTAACCCAGATTGTGGTGAGGGTGGGTAAAGAGGTCAGGGAAGAAGCAGTGCAGGAGCTAAAGTACAGAGAGGTATTGTCCAGGCAAAAAGAGGAGAGTTGCATGGAGAGGTATTGTCATTCCAGAACAAGGAGGAACATGGGAAGAGGAGTCTGATGCCCTTTGGAGAATGGCAAGTGGTTCACTACCACAAAATTACTTTGCCAAACTTTAGAAGCACTTAAGATGAGAAACTTTTGACTCTCCATCAAGTGAATCTGTCAAGGGGATGGATGTTTTCCAGAAAATGGGGAAAAAAACAGAAGTTTCTTAAAGTTTAATCACTGACTTTTTAATCAGAGCTTTGTAATAAGGAGGGACAAAATGATTATCACTGGTTTACATTATTTATCAGGCTAAAACATATCACTGCATGTGTCCAGGAACCAAAAAAAAAAAAACTGACTTACACTTATACAAAGAAAGAAAGAAATATACCTAGCTGAGCACCCATATAAGCAAAGCAGGGGGCACCTATAACCAAATAAACAAGTTGGTTTCATGCAATGAAGAGATATTTCAGTCAAGCGTTCTAGAAGAGACATTAATTCTTACAAAAATAATGATAAATGTATACCCTGTTTTCTTGGGGATATATATATATGCATGACACATTGCAGCCCAGTTATTACTTAGTAAATGCAGAATTGCCCAATGAAAACAATAATGTAGTACCTTTAATTCTTAAATTGTTTATGATAAACACCATTGGAGAACAATTCAAGTTTTAGCAGTGGATCATCTTGGATAGAAAGAAATACAAAGAGACAAAGAAAAATAGGTAGAAGACAGAAGGACAGACGTCAGGGCTCTAAGGTAACAAACTGGAAGAGGTACTAGGACTTGGAAGGATGATTGGTCCTATGCGAGGTCAGAATTACCAAAACTTGAGCAAAGGCTTTAATATTCTTGCATGTTATTTGTAGAAATGCTCCCTGCTACTTAGCAGCCATTGTTAATTTTTTTTTTTTTTTTTTTAAAGAAAATGGAAGCTGAAGTGCCCTAAACAAGAAAAAAAAAAAAAGGATTTAGTATATCACTAACAGCTAAGCTGGTCATTACCACACCATCCTATTCTTCGTTTAAGAACAAACTAACAGCGTCAGATCACAAAGAAAAGATCTCACAATCCAATAGGCTATTATTAACACATACAGGAATTGAATCTAACAGAAATACAGACTTATCTCCTTTTGGCTAAAATACCTGAAGATATCTTGATTTCCCTCTCGGAGATTTCCTAAGTAAAAAGGAATCACTTGATTGGCTGGCTGAAGGCTCCTGATCTACCTCATACGGGCACCCTTCTTACTAAGAGATAGATGGTGGTCTTCTAGGGTTCAGATTAAGTCGGAAATCGTTCTATCACTGATACCCATGAGCCTCTGAGTTTTCACATGGTCCTTTGTCGTCCACACTAGCCTAGAAACGTTGTGTTAAGGAGAAACAATCTTGTCCACCTTTACCTACTACTCCCTGTCCCATTCCACTAGATACATAGTTCCACTATGCCTTGAAGCTTGCCTAACCTAAATCTACTTAACTTTTTAGAAATTCAGTTCAAGTTGCAAAGCTTTTCCAGAAACCTGAAGGCCAAGTCTTTCTTCTGCTTCTATGAATTCTCATGGCTGCAAACTGTCCAGCATGTCACCTTCTACACTGCTCTCTGATTTCTCAGACATCTTCTTTCAACTTTCAAACTTCAGTTTATAAGCCCCATAAAAGCAAGATCACATGTCACATCTTTTCTGTATAGGTTTTAATACTAGTTGTATAACAGGAACTCCATTAATAATTAACTGATAAATGAGCATAATGGGGAAGACACTGATTCAGAATCCAATACTACATTGATGCTTCAGGTGCCCAAGAAAGGAATAAGTATAATTACCATTACTATTCATTACACTAACCACAAAAGCATATCTAGAAAAATAAGGTAGGAAAGATGAAGTATGTTGTTGTCTCAGAGCCATAATAACCAGAAATTTCCTTAAGAAGCCTATAAAATAAAACGATAATTTTTTATTTTTCCTCAAGGCAGGAAATGCTACATCCCAATTCCTCTTCTCCCACAAACCACTGTCTAATTACTATGAATTTCTTAGTTTCTTTTAAGCTGCAGAGTTCTCTTGAGAATAAGACAGCAAAAGAGCAGATGCTGATATTTTATCACAGAGGCAAAGAGACAGCAGGAAGGACAAGATGTGCCTCCCCAGGAGCACACCAGAGTCGTACTTGTCCACTAGGGCACCAACATGCACTTCTACAATGGCAGCATGACTGCTTTGTCACCTGCATGTCAGGCGTCTCCTCAGACACAGAACCCAGTAAAGTCCTTGATAGGCCAACCATCCAATTAGGTTGGGCTCCAAGAAAAAACATGCCAAGGAGCCTCAGAAAACTACTAAACCTTAGAATTAAGACCTCCTTGACATTCATTAATAAACATCCATTTTCTAAGCACTAACTACATACCAAGCATTGTCCTCGGTGCTAAAGACACAGTGAGGAATAAGACTGCTGAGGTGCAAACATGTACCACCCTACGGATCATCTCTTTATGCTTGCTAGAAAAGTTAGCCAGCCCCTAAATAGGTACACCAGTTGGTGAAACCAAAGCATTAACACATGTGCACGCATGCACACATGTACCTGAATATATATATATATATATATATATAATATGTACACATATAGTATAATACATACAGTATATTGCTATTTGCATTTGTTTTGCTCCCCTCTGTGATAGTAAGCAATTGAAAGAGGGCATGTATTACTATTCTTTAAACCCCGTGCAACATGTATGGGCACCATTCACCTCAGCGACTCTCAAACACCTTTGATAACAAGAAGTCCACACTTTACTGGGCTGTCCAGACACACCCACATGGACAGCTTCTCCAGCAGGTGCCCCGTCCTTCCCAAGAAGGACAATGCATACATAAATATTAAATAAATATTTTTTAATCTTTGCAAAATAAAAAGAAGAAAAAAATAAGACATGGGAAGTTTTAAGTGACTGCTCTGGGTGGAATTTCCTTTTAGGAAAAATTCTCTCCCCAAAATACATAGTTCATTCATTCATTCGTTCACAGACTGAATCACAATGCCCTTCATGTGTCGTCTGCTCCCAAGCATGTTTAGAGTAAAGATGCACACATTTAGAGCATCTTTTCACAGAGGCAGTACTTGGATTATAGCGAGGGTTTTACAGTCCTTTTTAAGCTGATCTTTGATTTACAGACTCATGTTAAACCAGCTACTCTGTGGATGGGCCCAGGTGAGCTTGTAATGAGATTTATCTTCATGGATTAGGCCTGACCTATAATAATCTGCTCAGGGCTCTCCATTGCTATTTCAGCACTGAGTTATGAAAATTCATCCCTTCACTATAAACAGAATCTAGCTCAGAGGGTAATAACTATGAGATGTATTACTCCTAGAATACAAGCACTCCTGAGACTCTGATTATAATGTCCACAGCTGAAGGCACTATTTCACAATTGAGATTACTACTTTCCAGATGAAAAAAATTCTGAACTGTGGAATAATGCCTTCAGCTACACACACTGTAATCACACTCAGCAGTTCCTGTATCCCAAGATAAAACAGTTGGGATGGTAAGCTGATTTAGGGAACAGAAGAGAGATGTTATGGGAGGAAGCATAGATATCCCTAATTTTGTATTTGCTTTATCTGCTGGCTTTGGTGTAAGAGTTAAACCTGTCTAATAACCATATCAACATCACTAAAGCATAAATTTAAAAGGGTAATTATTTTCACCAAACAAACCAGCAAAGTTTCTTTTTAAGAAGATAATATTGAGTGCTGGCCAGAGTGCAGCGAGGTGTGCTTTCTCAATATACAGAAATATAAATTTGTATAGCACTCCTAGAAACAATTTAGCAAAAGCTATGGGGGAACCTCTACAATGCTTGTATCCTTTGCCCCAATAATCTCACTCTAAGAATTACCCTAAGAAATAATTAGAAGAGAACAAGGACTTATTAATAGTCTAATTATCACCACTATTTGCCATAGGAAAATCTTGGCAAGAACCTAAAAGAGTAAACCATTTAGTAAATTATAATAAATCCATACATTGGAATATTATGCAGCCTTTAAATTGAGTCATAATACCTATGGAGAAATGCTAATTCATAGATATATTCCACAACTTTTGTTAAGTAATTTATCCAAGGACATTCGAATTGTTCCTACATCAATATTTAACAGATACTCTCTCAGAGTTAACTAATTGGACTTCAGATCAGGTTTTTGTTTTAAGCTATAAAAGGCTAATGAAGTATTGATATAATAATAAATGACTGCAAATAAAGTCTGCACCCTAAATAAATGCTGACATTATATCTCTACATTCTGAATGAATTAAAAAGGAAAAATACACTTTTGCATACATTCGGTGAATTTTTCCTGACTCCTCGTAATACATTTTTGCAAATGGAAAAGATGAATATTCATCAAGGCTCTTAGAATATATTACAACTTAAACAGTTTGTTTTAATATTTATAGTACATCATGAAACATAATTTTTCCATTAAAGCACATGGATATGATGTCAAATATAGCCAGAGAAAAAAACATAAAATTATATCACTTCACTTAATATTTAAAAGTTGAAAAACGGTATTTGAAAGTACCCTGCCCCTTCCAAAAAGTTAAGTATTCTAGGAAGATATCTTCTGGTTTGTTCATTTGATAAATTTTGAGTGAAGATGAGGAAGAAAGAAATAACAAGCTAATCCTCCGTCAGGCAAGGTAAGGACAAAAAGGTTAAAATACTACCTCAACTCAAAGGATTTGAGGGAGAAGTGCTTGTTTTCTCCCTTTTGATTGTACTATCCAAGGTAAACCTAGCTCACAACCTCCAAGAAACATTTTCCTACCAATCCCAGGAGCAATGCTGACAGCATTTCTTGAGTGACAGGCACTGTGCAGAATACCACACAAGAGTTCACTTTTTTTAATCCTCACAATAACCTAATGAAGTTAATATAAACATTAGTCCTGTTTCACAGATGAAGAAACTGAGGCTCACACAGTTAGTCCTAACTGAAGCTAATAAATGGTAGAACTTTGAGTTGATCTAGAGCAGTCCATGCTCTTAACCACTCTGCTTTTCCCCCTCATTCTAATTTTCCAAGTGAACTTCTGGCTGGCTTGAAGAATAGCCTCTTGGTTAGGCTACACAATACAAACCAAAATAAATTTGACACAGATAAAAAATAAAATATATACAGGAGACAGTTCTAGAGCAATGAAAATGCACAGAAAGGAAATATATACATTTATGCATTCAACAAGTTCATTGAGCACCTACTATGTGCCAGGCAGTATTCTAGGCACTGGAGAAATAGCTGAGAAAACAGAAAAAAATGTCTCCACCCTCATTAAACTTACATTAGAATAGTAAGAGATATATAAATAAAGTAAGGAAATGATGTGGTATACTGTAATAAAGCTACGGAGAAAAATGAATGAAAAGGTAGGATGTGTGGCAAGCAATATAGGGAACAGTTTCAAACAGGATGGTCAAGGAAGACCTCAGTAAAAAGAATGTGAACGGGACCTTCGCACAAACAAAACAGATGAGGCACATGATTCACATCAAACAGAAAATTGGAGAAAAATACAGGAAACAAATTTTCATGGTGCTTCTGCCATCCATTACTCCAAAGTATAAAAGTAGTGAACACTTCTTATGATGGCCACATATGCCATATCTAAACTTCAGTCATCAAGGCTTACAACCTTATTTTCCTACAAAGAAGTAAGTTACCACTGGTCCTGCTTTTGCCTCCTGAAATTTCCATCTTTCTTGCCAGAAAGCAGTATCTGTATAAATCTCCCTGCTTTTGACGACTATGACTTCTTTGATAAAGTACCCATGTGTGTGGAGGGACAAATAGATGGAAGAAGCAAATGGGAAAATGAGTTTTCCCCTCTTCAGATTAATGTATATGAAGTATACATCTGACACTTCATCAGCACTCCTGGCTGGTGTCCCAGCAGGCAGACACTGGCTGAGCATGTATTCTGCCAGCTACCAGGCCACTTAGGATGAATTGGCAACATGCCATTTATCTGAAATGCCCAATGTGTCTGGGAGAGGGAATACAACTACATTTAGCATTGCCAAGGAAAACTAGATACTTCGGGCTAGGAATTAATCTCCTCCTTTAGAAAGTAGTTAGCATTACCTTCAAGCTTGCCTATGGCATTTAAATCACTATAGGTCATACATTTACTAAAATTCATACCCACCAAACCACACGGCCTTCATTTATATCTTACTAACATATTAATACCCCTCAGGTTCAGGGTCTCTACATTTCTGAAATGTATGACGTTGCAGTTGAGCATGGAATTCTGTTATATCAAGTGTAAAGCTATCATTTGGACACAAACCACTTAGATTCCTTATTTTTCTAATTCTTTCACACTTGAACACTCATATCACTTCAACTTAGTTATTCAATGAATCAACAAAATATTTAAAGCAATGTGACTACATGACTGCTTAAATGCAGATGAATGAAATTTCCTAGAATGTGGACACTAATAATCTCATCACAATTTTGTCAATGTATTTCTTTGAGCAGCTGATGTGGAAACAAATGGGATTTGGCCTATTACATGGGCTTTAAAGCTAATCACAGCTGGAAGATGCACATGGAAAAGAAAAACCATAGAGGTTTTAGATGGATGGTCCTATCAGGCTACCCATTACAGCATGCAGAATGCCATCATCGCTCTCACCGTGCAACTAACAGAGCCTGTCACCTTCCCATGAATAATTACTCATTCCTTCAACATCATTTATTGAATGTCTTCTACATGCAAGGCACTGTGATAACAGCAGTGAGGAGTAGCAAATCAAATCAAAACAGAATTCTGCCCTCAAAGAGCTTGCAGTCTCGCTGGGCAATATCAGGCACAGACGTAAAGAACAAGAACAAACATGAGCCATGATAATTGCTAAGAGGAGTCAGGGGAAGGATGACTTACAGCTCTAAGACAGGAGCAGTGTGTAGGGACAGAGGCCAGGAGGAGAGGATCCAGAATAAGGCATGTTCCATTGTACAATGCACCTCCACAAACATCAGCTTGTTTGGAAGACAAGGAAAAGACAAAGCAAAAAAAGAAGAAAAAAGAAAAAGTTCTAAAAGATGTATGCTGTTTGTTGTAATCAGCTGAGATAATTTAGATATCATCCAATCCAAAGATGGCAGAAACGTGAAACAGATTAACTTTAATATGCCTTTAGATGAATAGTCCTACACAGGGTACCAAAAGCAGGAAAAGTTATTAGCGTGTACTTGAGTGACATATTGAAAGAAGTGATATGGCATAGAAATCTGGCACATCACAGCACAATAAGATCAAGATGGTGCTCTGGCTGGCTGTGTGCCTCCGGCTGCTGCTGCTCCTAATACAACAGGAGGTGGGAGACAAACAGTTTTCCATAGGCTACATTAGGAACTAATGAAGGGAGAGATATGATCAGGGTTAAATTTTAAACCTTCACTATATAGTAGTAAGTGGCTAATCACATTCTGGCTACTATGCCCAAACTTAGCCATGATATGACAATAACATTAGAAGCAGTAATCTTGCTAACATTTGAGACTTGTGATATGCCAGGAGCTATTTTAAGTTTACTCGACGTGGTATTTCCACATTTTCTCCAGTTTTGATCTGAAGCAAACAATATAAACATTAAAAACCTGCAGGTAGATAAGCTAATAATTTAAGTGATTCTTTGATAAGAATATCACCTGACAGATTCGGTACTCTTCTCATGTTTTCTGTTCATAGTTCTCCTTATTTTTGTATCCTATTCCCAAATATCTTAGATCACCTAACATGCATTTTATCGATGAATAAATCAGTTTCTGAATCTGAGTATGTTACTACCAGTATTAGGTAATAACATAAATTACTTCATGAAAGTGTTGTTTTAATCAAAATGATTACTTGGCAATAAACATATAGGATTACTATATAAGTGTTAAGAATAATAACTGAAAATAGCTGAAAAAGCACTTCCGTCAAAAAAATAATCACAAGTTGTGATGTATTTTCCTCTTTCTTTAAAAAGTAAATGCTTAGAGTAAAATAAGCTTTTAATAAAACTCCCCAAAGAGAAAAAGTCACTTTGAACGTGGGATGGGATAGAGGAAAATGCTATCTACCATCACCTTAAATGTATCTTTAAAAATAAGTTCCCATATTTTCATGAGAGGAAAAAGATGAATTTTGGTTTTAAGGATAACAGTCAATTTTGAAATCACAAAATATCCCAAACCAAACTTCTTTAGAGATAATTATTCCACACATTCAGGATCTTAATAATTCTAAATGTAGAATCAGGAAATTCCAGATTTAAAAGGAATTTCATAGACTGGTTGGTTAATACTTCTTTTCATCTTGCAGTTGCACATGAGATGATAAAATATGAGAAACTAAGTGACTTACCCAAGTTTATACAGCTACTTAATGGCAAAACCAGGACGAGAGGCTAGACCTTAATCGAATCTCTGTGCGTTATTCTGTGTTTCCCAAATACCCAACACAATTTATCGTCAATGCATAAAATTATAAGACAGCATAACACACTAATTTATATATTATTTGCATCTTCATCAATAAAAGATGTTTAAAATCTACTTCTATACCATACAACCCTTCCACCAATGCAAAAGTAACCTGTATAGACTTCTAAGCTGAGCCAAAAGTTAAAGTAGAGAAGTAGAGAATCCACTAGGGAAAAAAAAAAAAAAAAATCTAATGAGCATCATGGTTAAAAATAAAGGGTTACGATATGGGAAAAAATAGGAATGCAGAAGAGGTCCATGCTGCTAATAAAAAAAAATACATAAATATTTGTGCCATGTGCCAACCGGTAAATGTGGAAAGTGCTGGAGTTGGAAAAATCACCATTTTCAATCATCACAGAAAAGAATGGTCCAGTCAAGAATCACCAATGGGCGCTAAATCTAGGGGAAATTTTTGATGAGAAGTATGTTTGCACGGCCTGTAAGTATATCCCCACAGACTGCAAGAGAAAAAGTGGTAACTGTAGTAGAAAAATTAGTCAACAACTTCACTGGATGATCAAAATTAACATCACAGGGAGGGGGAAGAGATGGACATCATGAGCCTTCAGACCTCATGCCCTGAGAGGATGTAATATCACCAAAGCCTTATTCTTGCTTGGAATGCAAAAATCTGAATCTCACCAAGGGGAAGCAGCAGACAAATACAAGAAACATCCCATCAAAAAATATTCCATTAAAAAAATTCTTCAAAAATGTCAGTGTCATAAAAGACAACAAAAGACTGTGGAAATGTTCCAGATTAAAGGAAACATTCCAGACTAAAGAAGATGGACAGTTAAATGCAATGCATGACCCTAGACTGGATCCTTCACTGGAAGAGGAAAAAATGCTATAAAGGATGTTACCGAGTCAATTGATAAAACTGAAATACAGAAGGCAGAGTAGGTAACAGAATTGTAACAGCCATAAATTTACCCAAGTGGATAACTGATAACAAAGGGCTACAGTATAGATACAATTTACTCTCAAATAACTCCAAAAAATTATGTGTTTGTTCAAAGACATGTACACACACATACATATACATACATATTCTTATACTTACCTGGCAGGGGAGATACCATGATCATATACATACATATTCTCATTCTCTCTCTCTCTCACACACACACACACGCACACAGAGCAAATGATAAAGCAAATTGGGCAAGATATTAATTAGTCCAATCTAGATAAACAAACTGGTGTTCGATGTATTTTTCTTATTTTTGCAACTTTTCCGTGTTTAAAATTAATTCCGATTAAAAAGTTTTAAGCAAAAAAAGGCCTAGAAGCATTTTCAATTCTTTTGGCAGAAGAATGCAGATGGAGCCCAATTGGGAGGAATACTCCAAATTTGAGGGGGAGAGGGTGGAAATTAGCAAACTGACAGCAAGTAAATTTCATAATGCCAAATCTGTGCTCAAGGTTACATGTGGTTAATTTTAAATCCAGTTAAACTCGATAAACATAAATAGTCCCTGGGGACGCGGCAAGCTACAGCAACCCCGACCCTCCTGCGGGCACTTACCAGGGGGGCCGTGAGAGAGGGCGCCGACTGGCCCAGGGCCTGGCTGCGCATGCGCACGAGGTTGGAGGTCTCGGCGGAGGCCGGCCAAGCCTGCCCAGACGCCGGGTTCGGCAGGAGATACCTCCCTGTTGGGGTTACAGAGAAGACAATGTAAGTGGCAGGCAGACGGCAGTAGTTTCGTGGCAGTGGTGGATCTCTTCCTATCTGTCCTTCTATATTACTTTTTGCCATACTCAGTAATTAGGATTATTAACAGCGACCAGAGAAAAATGTTTAAGTCAGGAGATTCAGTGGCAGGTTCTGACCCTGACTTCCCACATAAGCACGAGTAAACCTCTTCATCATGAGGGAAAGATGAGTGTTTTGTTTTGTTTTCTCCCTTCTGCCTCGTCCACGGGAATGTGTTGAGGATATATGTATAAACACACAAAGCATTCTCAGCACCATAGCAGTATACGTGTGTGCTTATAAATGTTCTTTGAAAAAAATCTAATATGGAAAGTGATCTAGGAATCAACTAAAAAGAGTCTACAAAGTGGAGATCATGACCAGCAAAAGGAAGCAGTGGAATTCTTGCAAGGTGAAATGCGGCTGGTGCCTCTTTCTCCGGCTTCCCTCTCTGAAGTGCAGGTGGCCATTCAACCGTGTCCTCGGGATCCATAACGGTATCCATTTGCATAAATCAGGACATCAATGTCAGTCTAGGTTCACTGAGCAATTTCCATCAACCACTGAACTCAAATAAGTATGTGTATAATTTTAAAAGTCAAATGGCTAAACCAATTCACACCGTTTCTTCCTTGGTACCTGGACTAGGCAAGTATAAACACCCAAGAAATGAGGCTTTTTGATTTCAGGAAAGTGAGGACAGACATGAATATTCACATAGTGATGAAGCCCAGTAGAAGCAGAGACCATGTTTGATTTTTTATCTGCTTTGTTCCAACAGTAGCACAATGACTGACCATAATAGGTTCTCAGTAAACATTTATTGAATGATGAAAGGCTGAGTGGGGACATTTCCTTCTCAGAAAACACACAGGGACAAGGAAAAGACGGCAGGCAACCCACAGAATCTCATTCGAGGGCCGTGTGTGGGGGGACTCCAGCTTCACTCCTCTCCAGAATCATGAAGCATGGGCAGCTGGTGGCCCTGTAGCAGAGGTAACATCTGTCCTTTGTTCTTCCCTCAGGCATGCACCTTACAAGCATATCCCACTGGTTAATAACTATTGCACTATATTAACTAGTTTACACTTACTAACTACCAGCACCATCAAAGCACAGAAGCTAGGGGCATCACTCATCAACTGTCCATGTTAAGAGAGCTAATGCTTTTTTTTTAATTCAAGTGCTTTCAGAAATTTATATTTTAACTGCAGAGGAAAAAATGGCTTTTTATTTTGCCAGAATTGCTTTTTTACTTTCTTATTATACAACAAAAACACAGACTCCAGAGAAAACTACATCTACTTCTGAGATCTTGCTCTGTAGCCAAATGACACCGGCGAAGGAAGTCAGTCAACCTCTCTTGGCCTTGGTTTCTCCATCTCTAAAATGGAGATGATAGAATTGACTATGTAAAGTTGTTGAGGGGATTAGAGGATTTTATAAGTAAAGCACTCAGTAAACATTACCTATTTATCCATAACAGTAGTAAAAGTGAAAAGTATCTTTTTTGCTTGAGTTTGGTTTCTTTTCATTCACAAGTAGAAAATGCAAATATATACCAACAAAAAATTACCTATGATCACACAAGAAAAGAAACACTTTCGACACTTCAGTGATTTTCCTCTAGACTTTCTTTCCATTATGGGATCACAGTGATTTTTGCCACCTGTTCCCCAACAACCCCACTTAATAGATTACGACCTTTTCCAAGCAAATAAATGTAGCAAACATCAATTAATTGAAACAAACACTATCACTGAAAATTCAAATACAGTTACCCTCTGTGGTTCTCATTACCACCTCAAAAACATTCAGACATATTTCTGTGCAGGAAATGTTACATTTAAAGTCTAGAATTTTTATTTTTCCTTGCTTTTATTTTGAAATGTGAACTAAAAGCTGGACAAAGAGGGGCTTTGTGAAATCTGTTCCCTTTAGGCTCCAAAACAGGATATTAATGAAGAGGACAGGAAAACTATAGACTTAGGAATGCAGCATTAACATTATATGAAAAAAAGAAAAAAAGAAAAAAAAAAAAAAAGATCCTTTAACAGAGAAATAACTCTCACTATTTGAAAGACATCACTTGTTGAATAATAGCAATCTCCAGTAATATGAAGCCATACATACCTATTTTTTGGTCCCTCCTGTGTCTTTTCTTATATTTTATGTGTTTCTGGGTTTTGTTTTGTTTTGTTTTGTTTTGTTTGACCCATAAGGGGATCGTAACCCCTGGCTCGGTGTCTTCCGCACCACGCTCAGCCAGTGAGCGCACCAGCCATCCCTATATAGGATCTGAACCCCCGGCCTCATTGCTATCAGCGCTGCACTCTCCTAAGTGAGCCACGGGGCCGGCTCTATATTTTATGTTTTGTATTTTCTTTGTTCATGTTTTGGAGAGAGGAAGCTACGTGATGTCAAGGTTTATATAATGGAGAGAATCTACTCATGGCTGTTCTGCCCTAGATGCTTCATTTTAAGGAAAATTAAGGATAGATACAAAAACACTTGGATAATTTAATTTAATAATGGAAAACTTTTAAAACCAAATATTGTGGTTCACTGAAGAATTCTACAAATAAATCTTTTTTCCTTTAGCAGAAAATAATGATTAGACTATCTCCCTTTAACCCTCCTGATGTAAAGAATTAGGTCTATTTATTTCTGTATCCCCAGTATCTGGCATAGGACCTGGCAGGTTGTAAACGTTCAATAAATGTTGTTGACTCAAATGGAGTTAAACTATACTATTTGAACAATGCTTGATCAAGTTTAAACAAGAGGAATAACACTGGACAGATCATTTTCTTAAATTTAATTTGTAAGTATAGTATGTAGCTAAAATACACTGAGGCCTTAGTATAAGCCAGGCACTGCAACATCATAACAACCCTATGTGGTAGGTATTATTATCTCCACTTTAAAGCCCAGAGAGGCTACATAACTAGGCAAGGGCACATAACTAAATAAGTGGGGAAACCAGGATTCTAATTCCAGAGCCAAAATTCTACCACTGAAAAATATTCATCATATATGCTTAGGTGAAAAAACAAGTCATAAATTAAGATATGATGATTCTATATTCTTAAGAAAATAATATGTATTATGTATATATAGAGAGAGAATCACCTGGAAAGATGGGAACAGATGATTTAAACCACAGGCTTGGAATCAGACAAACATAGGTCTGAAACCCAGTCCTTACTAGTCATGTGTACTAGTTAGGCAACTTATGTAACTTCTAAGCCTCAATATTCCCATCTCTAAAATGGGGATAAATTCCTTACAAGCTGGCAGATAAGATTAAAGGAGATAATACACTTAAGCCACCCAACCTAGGATATGGAAAGCAGTCCATATGCTATCACCATTCACATTATCCTAAGATTTGTATCCTCCATCACCCCAATAGTAACAAAATAAAACATGGCAACTGGGTTCTTAGGCCACAAGGGAAATAAATAACATTGAATAATATTAAAACAAATAATATTTCTTCATTGAAGTGATAAACAGCAAATTTAGAATTGTAGTTATCTCTGGCAAAGAAAATGGGGGATGGGTGCAGGGAGGAATATGCTGGATCTGTAATATTTAATATTTTAAAAATTATTTGCAGGGAATAATAAGGTCTGCTAATTCGACTTACAAGTTTATATGAAGAATTAAATTTTTGACTTGTGGCTTTAATATATTTAATATTAAATTTTAAAATGTATCTAAATAATGTAGCAAACATTAAGCTTTGATAAAGCTGACTGGTAGGTATATGGGGTTGTATTATTCTCTATTAACTTCTGTACATGAAATTTTATAATATTGCTTTTAATGATTCCTATCAAAAACTGTGTTCTGTGTTCCAACATGGTAAACTAGCCAGGGACACCTCTCAAAATGGTAGCTCCTAAGGCCCAGGTCAGGAATCACTTAGGGGTCTGGTAATGGTGGGGGTTCTACAAGCGTCCTTAACACTATTCCATACATTTTATTTGTTGCTCTTTCATGTGTAAATCCAATCTTGGTAACAAGGCCAAAGGTGTACCTTCAATTCCTGTGTCACCTGAGCACAGCCTAACCCAAAAGAAGACACTTTGATGTTCAGTAACTGATCCGGCCTTAGCCCATATACTTATCTTTCACTCTTTTCAAACCCAACAGAACATAAAGGTCCTTGCCAGTGATGGTAAACATTAATTGCTCTAGTTGTGGTTGACTTTGAAGGCAGACTACTGAGTTCCAATTCTGAACCTCAAAACTCATTCTATCACTTATATCATGAATCTCTCCAAGCCTCAGGTTCATCAGATGTGAAACAGGAGTACACTTACCAGGTTGTGGTAAAATCTAAAATAGATATATATTACAGAATGAACACTCAATAAATATAAGCTGAGAAAAATAAGAAACAAAGAACTACCCAACATATATTTGATTATAAAGTGTGAAAGAAATAAAATTTTGTTAAGCCTAGAAAAAATAGGTTAGGAAGCATGTATACATATATACAATGAAATGTTTATAATGCTGTGCCAGGTTAGATTTTAAATGTCATTATTCTTGCATAGGTCTTATCCTAAGGAATCGTATGTATGAATGTTACAAATTGGAGGGTCTGTTACCACAACACATGTGATATTTTATTCCTGTCTAGACCCCCATTAGTGTTAATAGGGAAAAGAGGACAACAGATGGATTTAAGACAGTCATTAGAAGGCACTAACATAGAGCCTAGTTGGTAGTGATTACATCAAACTTTATATAAATTCACTTTCTGATGACTACCAAGAGCCTTTAAAAAGTGTGTTGCTGTTGTATTCATGCATCATTTGCTGCCTACAATTTAAGAAAAGTAGCATCTGTCCATGGCATTATTCAGCTACACAGGGTGGAAATTAATGGATAATACCATTTCCAATTTGTTGTATGAGAGGTGAGCTTGCCTAGCAATCTGGCTGCTCAATTTTAATACTGAATTGAGCTTGTTACAAATGGAACTTTGATCAAGCTCTATGCTCTTTGGAAGTATGTTTCTAAAATTCCACTATGCTTATTAAAATATATATTAAATATTTTCTACTGAAATAACTAGAAATTTAGAAGCAATAAATAGAGGTCTGTATTAAAGCTGGAATCAGTTGGCCAGATTGATACAAGAACTTGTCAGGTTTCAACCACAGAAGGGTTGTTTGAATGGACTTGTTATACTGGTTATTGTTACTGTTTTGGCCACAGAGCCTTTATTTCACAAAATGAGAGTAGGTAATACTGCATCCTTTTATGGTTATATACAAAAATAAACAGATTACTGAGCCTAGACCCAGATTGTGCCTTGGTTCTATTTAAGCTACATATGATCTCATTTGGAGTATTTTCCTTTGTTTCATCCTGAATTCCAAGAAACAAGAAGCAGGAACTTCATAAATTCATGCTTTCAAACATGAGATACACGCTTTCAAAGCATTCCAAAGCTGGAAGCATCCCTCTGAAGTAGGAAAATACCAAGTCAGCAATAATTTTAGCAGAATGGCCATATAAAGAATTAAATACAGCCTCTGGAGTTCTACTTTATCATCAGGGAATAATGGTACCTGACTAGATTTGAAAGCTTCCATTTTAAAAATTCCATATCACCTGAAGTGGAATATAGATTTAGTAATCAGTCCACAGTCTTACACTTTGGGTTATTTCTTCTGGACTACAAACAGGACATCGAAGGGAAAATAAGACCTAATAACTACAAAACAAAGCACTATTTTGATATGGCTTCTGGTGCTTGCTCAATTATACATAAGAACTCTGAAAAAGTTTGTTCATCCCTCTAAGGTACCAACCAGGAACAAAGGGAAGCTGAGGTGGCCGATGCATGGTTCTCAAGGGTTTGGGGGAGGTACAGGAGCCATATAAGGGAGGGAGGGAGAACGGGGGTAACACTACGGAGGCTAAGGGGCTGGGAACAAAAAGACCAGTGGTAAGCTAGCACTGTACTGATGCCATGAGCAGGTAGATGGGGCCACATGCGCTACTGGAAAACCTCATTCTCTCATCCTGTATCTTTGTAGGTATATAGGTTTATAGATTTTGCTTACCAGCCTGCTGTTCACCTGATCATCTGCTGAAGCTCTCACAGCAGCTCCCAGAAAATTCATACCCCCAACTAAACTGGGAAGAGGGACAGTCACACCATTTTACTTTCCCCACAGCCTAGTAAAATCTCCCTTGCTTAACCTCACATCTGGGTATACCCACAAAGGAAACGAAATCAGGAGCTCGAGTAGGTATTTGTACACCCATGTTCATAGCAGTATTATTCACAATAGCCAAAAGGTGGAAACAACTGAAATATCTATTGATGGATGAATGGATAAAGAAAATGTGGTATATACATACAGTGGAATATTATTCAGTCTTTACATGGAATAAAATTCTGACACTTGCTACAGCATGGATGAACCCTGAAGATAACATTTTAAATAAAATAAGCCAGTAACAAAAGGACAGATGTTGTATGATTCTATTTATAGCATGTACCTGGGATAGTCAAATTCACTGAGGCAGAAAGTATAACAGTGGTTTCCAGGGACTGGGGAGAGGGAGAAACGGGAGTTCCTACTTAATGGGTACAGATTTTCAGTTTGGGATGATGAAAAAGTCCTAGAAATGGATAGTGGTGATAATTGCACAATGATGTGAATGTACTTGATGCCACTAAATTGTATACTTAAAAATGATTACAATAGTAAATTTTGTTATGTATATTTTATCACAGTATTTAAAAAACCTTCCCTTGCTTAGCCAAAACTACTATACCTTACAGAGGGAAAAAATAATAATAATAAGGAAATCCTTTTTTGCTGCCCAGAGGGAGGTATCCACATTAAACTACATTAGCACCTGATTTTGCAAATTACACTTAATAACTTAGGCCCTTAGAATCATTTACAAGTCAGGGGGACTGAGTTTTTAAAGAGTCCCCAAAGTTTAGAAATGGAGAAAGGGGAAAGACCACAGTAAGTCACTGGCTGAATGTGAGAAGAATCCATGACTCAGCAGCCAGTGTCCTATAGCACATCCATCATCATCAAGAGATTCTTCCTCTATGCCCCACTGCTCCCTCCTAAACATCCGTTCCCTCGTCATTGCTCCTGTCCTCACAGGCAATTACTGCCTCCTTTTATTCGTCTTCAGCTGAGCTACAACACAGAGACATGGTTCCTCTCATCTTCCCACTCACATGGGTGACTGACTTCAGATGTCTTGTCCCCACTGCAAAAGAATGACTGTACCTAGACACATCAACAATGCTGCTAAATCATTCTTCTTAATGGCATAAATAAATATAATTTGAGAAACCAACAGACCTGTGACCAGAGAGTGCTGAAGTTCAGTGACTCCTATATTGAGCTGCTATTCTAGCCTTAAAAAAAAAAGTGATGGGTGTTTACTCACACGAAAGAAGTCCAACACAGAGCCTTGACCCTAAGTCCTTGAAGACTCACAGCCGGTGAGGCTCCAATTGAAAGCTGAATCGAGCACATGCATATCTTTCAGGATGGTGGTATTCACAGCAGGGTGATACCAGTGGGGCTCAAGGTTTAATCAAATCAACCACCTTTTTTGCTACAAAACTCAACTCTACCAGAGATGCCCATCTTCACGTTTTAGAATACCATCGCTAGCATTCTACATGTATACAGAATGGCAAGGCAACATTACTAACTCTAAGAGCCTGGTGACAAAGTTAGAGGAAGGCTCTAAAAGGAAGCTTGCAGCCAGGCTCACAGGTATTAGAAGTTAACAGCTTCTTTCAGACAAACCCAGACAGACTGTACATGACAACTGTTTTAAGGAATCACGAAAGCCCAATCCCATGCTGTGAGAGAGCTACGGACTGTTGAAAAATAACAGAGCACACATGTCTGCAATACAGAAATCAAAGCCTTTGGACTAACCATGAGGCCATGGAGTAGAATCTCAAACTGCCACTGCCAATCACAGCTGCAGTTTTAAATCAAAAATAACTGTGGTGTGGGTAATATGGCAAGGTGATTCAAAGGTACAGTGGTCTTTTCACCCTCAGTCACAGATAGTCACCCTGTTACTCTTGCCATTTTATGAGAAAAAGGCAAAAATGCCAACCCATCATATATTTTAAAGTGGAAACAATTCAAAGTCATACTTGCAGAGAAACATATTTGGCATTTCTTTTGCTTTCCCTTAACTTATTCTTAAAGAAGCAATATTTCTTCTCATGCACCAAGATTACCCCTCAGTCAAATTCTATTAAGGGCAGATATTAGGATCAAAAAAGTTAATGCATGAGGTAGAGCTTAGTAAACTGTAATGTTTCTATTATTACAAGTATATCACTGCCATTCCACGTATCAACACCCAGCTAATTCTCCCGTTCTGCAATGAGACCCAGCCCTGGCCACCAAACTCCCTATTGCAACTAGACCACCAAAGCGCAGTCTGACTTCAGGTGGTGGTTGTCTGCATTTAAAATTCTTATCAAAAAATAAATAATGGTTTGGCCCTAAGCTCCAGTTGCATAGACCAAAGGCTAATGTGACAACTTAAAATTGATTTTTAAAGAAGTATGAAATAGATTCTACTCTAATGAGAACACAGTAACAAGAATCTGACACCAAGCAGCGTTGCTTGGAATGAAAGTCTGTTTGAGTGTGGGCATCCCAGGAGCTGGGTGGTACCAGTGTCTAAGCAACGCTGGGCAGAGGTCAGAGTTCACATCTGTAATCTGGCTCCCCTCCATTCACATATTGAAATATAATGCAGCAGAATGAATTGCTAGACATGTCTAAACCCCCCGGGAAATGACAGTTATTGATGAATGCTGTTGGCAAGATATATGGAAGGAAACAGCAAATAAATAGAACCACTTTTTCTCAGAGTCATTTTGTGGCTATGTGGAACAGCTGTTAAACTACTTGTCAGCTCCCCCCTTCTCTCTTCCTCTTTCCTCCCCCATCTGCCTCCTCTACTCTTCTCTGAAACCTCCCTGTGGACCAGTTTCTTTTCCTCTCCAAAAGAATATTCAAATGAATAAGAGTCATCTCCTCCTCCTCTTCGTCATACTCTGACTTCTCAACCAGTTAGTTCAATCCTTTCCAAAATTTCACTCTTTCTAAATGTGTTCACTGCCCCTCCAGATCCTGGAAATACCCTCAATTTCTAAACTCATGAAATCAAACTGTTGATTTCAAGTCCATCACCATTTGGTCCCAATCACAAGGTTCAAATCCTAAACTCAAACCCTGACTACTACCATGTAGTCGCAGTGTGACCTTGGTCAGACTTCTTAACCTCCCGAGGCTCAGTTTCCTGTAAACATTCTGTAAAATGGAGATAATAACAATCTCATGAGGTGACTGTGAGAACTAATTTAGAATAAATCAGAGCCTATCATACCATGTGACAAATAGAAGGCCTGCAATAAACAATGACTTACTATCCCCTCTACTTTCCATTGCTAAACTGCTCTGCCTGGCTAGGGACCTCCTCCTCAGTACCATCCTCAGACTGTACCAAATTCTCACCAGTACTGGGCACTTCAGGAATAATTGGTTCTCATTCCATTCACCAGGTGAACTCAGGAGCACGGCATAGAAAATCAGGCAGACACAGGTTTGCATTCTGGTTTTACCATTTATTAGGTAGACAGCCCTGGATAAATTAGCTTACCTCTCTGAGCTTCTATTTCCTCACCCCTAGTGGTGATGATAGTAACACATGTAAACTGCCCAGCACATGTTGAATACACAGTTTGTGCTCAGTGGTGGTTTGGGACCCCCTCCAGGACACTTTACCCATTTTAGCCGCATTGGCATTAAGTCCACAACCAGAAGTGCTTCGAGCCTTACCTTCCTCCATTACATCATCTGCTTCTGTATGTGGGTGCATGTGTACAGAGTACTATTTATTTCTGAACACAATATGCTGTACTCCATTGTAAACTCTGTGTCAACTAGGACTGTATCTCATCTACCACTGTAGCCCCATGTCCTACCTAGCACAATACTCTGCATGTAGAACACACTGGAGTTTTACAGAATCACTTATTTATGTCTGTGCATATTAACTCTCCATTCTGTCTCTCATTTATATTTCTCCCAGGGATTATATTTTTCCATTATTGTTTAGTTCCACATTGCCTAGAAGAATATTCAAATTTGGTTCAATTGTTTGTTTTATAATGATAACAATAATGAAAGACTCAAAGGCTTTAAACTTGATATGAAGATCATGTCACTTCTGGCTTTGATTTTCTCCTCTAAAAAACATCTCCAAAAGAGTCTTTCACCTCCACAATATAATGTGTATTTTCAAAGTAAGGTGATGAACTTCAATACACTAAAGGACAAATTGTCCTAAGTATCTTATTTTTTGGAGGAATTATGAACCCTATTCAAGCACTCTTTTGCACACCAAGATGCTTTGATTGATGCACCCAAATGCCACTGGCAGCTCTGAGATGCAAAACATTTCTGACAATTACCCTACATCCAAACAGTTATGGCAGAGGCCAAAGAGGAGTCTGGGACCAGGAGCTTTACAAGAGAAACAAAAAGAATGAAAGCAGCCATAGAAGGGATAAAATAAACTCCACATCACGATCTAAGCAAAAATTTCCAGACAAGTCCAAATTTCCTAACAGGTTCTCTATTTTTATAAGGAAATTTCTATAGACAGCCTAATTCACATTTCTTTGGAACAGTTTCCAGTTCTATGTTGGGTGGATTACCGATAGATAACCATATGAAGTAATGCATTTTTTAATTAGCTACATTTAACCACTCCATAATGTACATATACTTTAAAACATCATACTATACAGGTAAATATATATAATTTTATATGTCATTTAAAAATATAAATAAATTTGTTTAAAAAAAGAATGAAAAGGAATGAAAAAAGCTTATGGAATTTATGGGACAGTATCAAAAGAGCAAATGTTCGAGTCATTGGAGCTCAAGAGGAAGCAGAGAAAGACAAAGGGCTAGAAGTTAATTATTTAATAGCAAAAAACTTCCCAAACTTGGAGAAAGATGTAAATATCCAGGTATGGTAAGGCCAAAGGTTACCTATCAGATTCAATCCAAATAAGACTACCCCAAGAAATATTGTAATCAAATTGTCAAAAACCAAAGACAAAGAATCTTAAAAGCAGCAAGAGAAAAGAAGCAAATAACCTATAAGGGAGGTCCAATATGCCTAATAGCAGACTTCTCAGCAGAAAATTTACAAGCCAGGAGAGGGAGGATGATATGTTCAGAGTGCTGAAGGAAAAAAACTGCTGACTAAGAATACTCTGCCCAACAAAGCTGTCCTTCAGAAACAAAGAAACAAAGGAGAGATAAAGACTTTCCCAGATGAACAAAGCTGAGGAAGTTCATCTCCACCAGACCTGTCTTATAAGAAATGCTAAAGAGAGTTCTTCAAGCTGAAAGAAAAGGACTCTAATGAGTAACACAAAAATATCTGAAAGAAAAAAACTCACTGGTAAAGTAAGCACACAGATTCAGAATACTCTAATACTGTCTGCAATGGTGGTGTATAAATCCTTATTTCTTTAGTATGAAGGTTAAAAGATAAAATTATTAAAAATAATAACTGCAATAATTTAAAACATATGCAATACTAAAAGATGTAAATTGTGACATCAAATATTCAAACTGTGGGGTGAAGGAAGTGAAAGTATAGAGTTTTTTTGCAATCAAAGTTAAGTTATCAGCTTAAAATAACATGTTATAATTATAAGACATTTTTTGTAAGCCTCATGGTAACCATAAAGCAAAAACCTGTGACAGATACACAAAAAATAAAAAGGAATAAAAACATACTACTACAGCAAGTCACTTAGCCACAAAGAAAGAAAGTAAGAGAGGAAAAAAGGATTTGCAAAACAGCTAAAAAACAATGAACAACCTGGTGGTAGTAAGTCCTCACCTATCAATAATTACCTTAAATGTAAATAGATTAAATTCTCCAATCAAAAGACACAGAGTGGCTGACTAGATAAACAACAAAATCCAACTACTACATGCTGCCTACAAGAGATTCAATACACCTGTGAGCACACACACAGAATGAAAGTGAACGGATGGGAAAAGATATTCTAAGCTCTTATTTTGAAAAAGAAAAAAAAATCAAAGCCAAGATTAGCATAATTGCCTCAGCATTGCTTGAAAAGTAATGGTAGGTGTAGGGTTAGAATTCAGCCTTTCCATTTCTGGTCTATTATTTAGCCACTGACTGCTTCTGGAAGTTCAGATGGCATTAAATAGTCATGAACTCCAGGATCAGTGTTTCAGTGTTTTATGTTTTACAGGGACAGTTTTGCCAGGCTACTTTACATTCCTTTTTAGAGAATTCAGCCATGATAATAGAGAAATCAGTGGGCTGAGGTGGAATCATCTCTTAAGCTTGAAAGCCTAATCATTTTCTTCTAGCCATTCCACTAAATGCATTTAATCTCCCATTATTTGAATCCAAGAGAGTACTGTGGCATCATCACAGGACAGATGTTCACATTCTTTGAGTATATCATTTATCAGTTCTGCTTGGGGTCATCCACAAAGGTGGTCCTGACTCCAATGTGACTAAGCAGGTATGGTGGGGGGAACACAAGAAAAGGACATTGTACTAATGTGTATGTATAATGCCTCTAACCCTTTCCATTCATACCATGCAGGAACCTATGAGCCAGCACATCTCATAATGCCTAGATACAAAACCATTCCAACATTTACTGATAGGATGGCAAGATGTAGCAAGTAAAAACATACTGCCTAAGTGAATTTGAATTTAAACAAATTTGAATATGTACGCCTTGAATATTGCATTAAACATAAACAACTATTAATATGTTTAGTATGTGTATTTGAATTAAAATTTAATTGGGTGTCTTATATTTTATATGGCAACCCTTTTTACCAAGCACTTAGTATTTGCAGAGCATGGGCCTTTGCTTTGAGAATACGGGGAAAAAGTCCTCAAGGAATTTACAAACTAGCAAAAGAAATGATAGGTATACAAATAAAAGAAAGTAAAAGTGATCTATCCTTTAAGAAAAGAACAAAATAAAATGGTATCAGGGAAGAGAGTGGGAGAAAGAAGTGGAGGAGTCAGCTAAAATAAAATGAAGGTGTTTGGAATGGAATTTGAGTGTTTCATGTCCATTTTATACACCTAAGGGGGGATGGTGGCAACACTCATTGCCCTGGGTGTGTGCATGATGCATTATTTCCCCCTATTTTTTAAGTTATTTATACGTACATACCACTGCACCTAAAACTTAGCAAAATGGAGCAAAAACAAAACAAACAAAATACTCTGCACTGAGATTGTCGGCAAACAAGGCAAAGACAGAAACATAGTGGGTTTTTATTTAACAGAAGATTATCGAAACAATCTAACCTCTTCTTCCTTGTTTTGAGCTCAGAGAAATTTGTTTCAGAGGTCTAAAAAAAGGCAATGACATTCATAATTGCTACCATCCTCCAGGGTAACTGAGGGCAAAAATGCAGACACATCCTACATTAGGGGACATAATAAAAACCAAGGATGTGATGTAGTGTGTGCATGCATACATGCAAACCCATAACGAATGTCCACATATGTCACTTAATATATGTACACACCTCTCCTTTACAGGGAAGGGGAAGCTGGGAGCTGAGTTACCTAATGCAAAATCCTTCTTAAAGCCAAATTTAGTGCAGCATTAATAATTTACAGTGGTCATGATTTGTCTTAGTTTGTGCTGCTACAACAAAATACCTGAGACTGGTGAATTTACAAAGAACAGAAATTTATTACTCACAGTTCTGGAGGCTGGGAAATCCAAGACCAAGGCACTGGCATTTGGTCTGGTGAGGGCCTTCTTGATGCATGGCAGAACAGCAAACGAACACTGGGTGAAGCCTCTCTTAAAGAGGCCTTAATCCCATTAAAAAGGGAGCCATCCTCATGGCCTAACCACCTTTTAAAGGCTCTCTTAATACTATCCTATTGGCAATACATGAATTTTGGAGGGGGCACATTCAAACCATAGCATGATTCTACCTTTCTTATTGAGAAAGAAAGAAACAGACACTTAAATGACATTGTTCTTTCTTTCACAAGTTTTTCCCTGTGAGCAAGTCAGCAATACATTAAAAGCAAGGAGGGGACTTACCCTCCGCTCTCCCTTCAGGCCCAGGTCTGATGCAGGTACCTGAGACAGTACTGTCAAAGAACAGAGAAATTATCTGGCGAGGCAAACACGAGAAAATAAATTTAGCCATGACAATATGCATTGATTAAGTACTTGAATGACAACGGAACATGACAATGACAAATGTAGGCTACCACCACCAGAGTCATTAATATATCAGAAACACTAATTTTTATAAATCTTTAAACTCCCTGGTTGGTGGCATTTGCATTTCTTTGTCTACTCTTTCTCCTGTCCAGCTGACATAAAGTCAGCATCATTTTCAGTTTCCATCCAGGAAGTTAAAAAAAAAGTCTACTTTCCTGGTGGTTTTGACTGGCCAATGAAAATGAGTTTCAAGCACAAGCTGGATGGCCTGGTGTGCTGAGTTTCAGAGGACAGTGACAGGACACTCACTGGCATGCTCCACTAGAGGAGAAGGTGGGCTTCCTCGCACAGCAATGTTGAAAGTGTTTCTGTGTGACAGTAGCAATGGTGGCACGGCAGGAGATGTGAGTTCTAAAAGTGAGAGGAAATAAAGGAAAACCCTTCTCTGCAAAGACTTTCCATTCCCTCTCACCTACGAAGCTAAAATTATTTATTAGTCTTTACTACTCAAGCTCTAAGGGACCTTGAGAGTATACGGTCCAATCCACCCATTTTACAGATGAGGAAACAGAACCAGCAATGAAGGCAGGACTACTTAAGAGGTTGACTTGGGGCTAGAATCTGGGCCTCAGATCCCCACCTCACATCCTTCCCCTGACACCCTGAGACAGCGGAGGAAAATGTCAACATGCTGTCTCCACCCAGCCCAGGCACTTGCTTTCTATCTTTAAACTCCATTCCATTTAAGTCAGGCAACCCCTTTTCTTTCTGTTCTACATCTCCTCTAATCACTACTAAATGCACCCTACTACCGTGCCTCTGTTGTGCAGAGGACTTACGTAGTCCAATTTACAAGTTCCAGCACATGAGCAGCCAGTGCCTCACAAGCATGGCCATGCATGTGCACTGCAACCTGACTGTACACAGTAAGAAAGTGTCACCAGAAGGGCCAGGTACCTACATCCAACTATGTATGCGGATTCTAGGGTGGCATGAAATGGCACCAGCAGCCACGTTCTTACCTTCCCCAACCTTATTTTCTCCTCCCCAGTAATTCAAGGGCTGCTATGTGTGAGATTTAATAGTTAATACTAATTTTCTATTATTTCAATTAATATTTCACACTCTTAACTGTAATATAATCAATTCAACGTTTATGGCTTCCTCGAACGTACTAAAGACTCACAAGAAGCTACTGGCACACACACGAGCATGAGGACTGGGAAGATAAGCTCAGCATCGGCAGGCTCTTCAGAACCTAAAAGTGCACAGTGTATGACGCACAGGAAAACCGTGCCCCGCCATGCCAGGCCGCAGTCTGTCCTATCACAATGAAACAGATCTTCAGGCAAGTACTAAAAACACATAAACAGAAACAGTGGAAACAAAAAGGAATATGATTATGCCTCTTCAGAAAATCCCACACGTTGATCAAATGCTAGGGGAAAAAAAACCCTGAAATCAATTTCCAATCCTATAGAGAATTTTAAGAACAAATCACTTGAATTTTTAATGTATGGATTCAATAAATTCACGTTTTCCCACAAGAGTGACCAACGTCCATTATTTAAAGAATCACACTAGAGCAAAGGAAATGAGCGAGAGAGGCGGGAGGGAGGAAAGCTTTGTGCTTTGTGAATCCTAATATTCTATACATTTTTGGTCTGTTTCTGTTAAGATTCTTCAATAGCCAAATTGGTATAGAAATATATTTAGACACACCCAACTTCCAAAATCATGCCAGCCAAAACTTTAAATGACCACTAGTCACGCTCTTCTTTGGTACAGCACATTGGGGAATTTCAGTTATTTGATTTGGTCTGCCACATTCAACACACCCAGCCGAAGGTCAACAGGCCCCCTTACTTTGCAGGTGATAATGGTTTATCTCTGTCTGAGTATCCTCCTGCCCTAGCAGTCTTGAAATTCTATGTCAACAGTGATTTAAGGCCCCAGGTATCTTTTATTCTACAAAAGGTGCTTCAAAAAACTTACAAGTAACTGGGCCTTTGTTGGGAAAATAGAATAATTTAATCAGGCTCCCCTTGCCTCAGGGCCAGTTGGGGGCGGTTCAGTAAACACTGTGTGGAGGGGTGGAGTTAGTGCACCAGCGCAGCACTGCCACTTTGGCTGGTGTTTACTGCCTGGGACAGCCGCCATCAGCACAGCCATGCTTTTCCAAACCTACTTCCAAGGACCTTTTGGCCAGTTACCTAGCTCACAGACCTGCGTGAAGGAGTCTGGTGATCCAGCTTGGCATGTGAGGGGTCTGGGGACCCAGCCTGGCACATGAAGGGTTTGTGATCCAGTCTGTGAAAGGGCTGGAGGGGTCTGGGAGGTCCAGACCCAGCCCTAGTTCAATGACCAGCCCAGTCGGTACAAGATTACCAGGAGGTAAAAGGAGCCCAACAACTGGCGTGGTCCCCTAGCTTTACAACTGGCGTCACGAACAGGATTAAGAGCTCTTCAAGTGGCACTGTGAGCAGGATTCCAGACATTAGCCACAGTAGCCAGACAGCCTTCTATGAAAAATATCTTAATTAACACTCAGAACAAAGTTTTAAGTCCTTCAAACCATATCAGGTATAGAACTATAAAACAGATTTCTGACCAGCCAGATTTGCTGATCTAGCATGGCTCCCAGCACTCTCTGGAACTCACCTACACATCAAAGCAAATAGCCCAGTCTCTCCTCTGACTCTCGATATAAGAGAAATGCATTCGATTCTTCAAGTCCTCATTTAGCTTCTTTCCTTAATTCAGAATCCCATCATGCCTGACTTGTCAACTCTTGAGAAAGCTTCCTTGGTGCAAAATGCCTCAAAGAGAGATGTAGGCCTCCAAGAGCACTCTGCAACCTGGCTCTGAACAAGGTGGTGGACACTTGGCAGTTCCTAAGCAGCAGGTGACCCAGAACTTGGAAACCTCCATGTGAGCACGTTAGAGGGGCAATGACTCAGCAGGAGACCATGCGCACGAGAGATGAGCTACAGCAGAAGCTCCTTGACACAGTGCCACTGGGAGGCAGCATCCGCCAAAGGAACTAGCTGACAAGCTGCAGGCCCCATTAAGTCCAGGTCTCATGAGACCTTCCTATTCTGACAAGGAGACACCACAAGCTCCTGTAAAAATACAACAAAATATTCACCTTCCACTGAGAACACCTAGCTGGCAAACAAAATATCCAGACTATAAACTGACATAGGAGCAGTGAAGACAGTCAATGGTTTTAAAGGCTTCTTAAAATCACACACTCTCACCAGGAACACACTCTCACCAGGAAGAAGATGCTAACAGAATTGTCTCTTTACTGCTTGGTGACTCTGAAAAATAGGTAGAGACATTCTCCAGCTTCATGAACTACTACTGATGAACTACATAATCTTACAAGTTTTAAAACAGAACAAACACTACATCAACTGAAAAGAATTCCTGCCCTCGGTTATGTGCCTTCAGCATAGAGATTTTGTAAGTGTGGTATTAAGAAATAGTAAAACAAATAGAAGCTGGATATATTAAAGTCAGTAAAATGTTAAATGTGAATTATTTGTGGATATGGGTGTTTTTTTCCTGTTGGCAAAGAGCCAAGAACCCAAATCGAAAGTATCATAAGAGATACTATCTATCATAGAGATACTATCTCTACCATCTATGAGAACTGCAGAGGTCTCTGCCCTTTAAAAGTTTCAAAAAGTGCCAAATTGTACAATATTAACATTTCAAACAACCTTCATGGCTGGTTAAGTCAATTTCAGCCCACCTACTGCTCACCCAACTCCACCAGACATCCAAGTCCCTCCTTGCAGTCTTCTTTCCAAGCTCCCACTGGCTTTGATTCACTTCCTGCAAAATCCCACCCTGGGCACCAAAACCTCCTCTCATTCCCATCCAGCTCAGCTCCACCCTCACACCACTCTCTTGAATGACCAGGCCTCTCTGCTATGTTCTGCAGAACCAATATTCCCAGTACACAGATCTCCCTAGTGCCTTAACCTTTTCCTCAAACATGCAGACAGGCTTCACTTTCAGTTCACAATCTCAGACCTTAAATGGCTGGTAATGCTTCCATGAAATCCAACTACATTTATAGCTACCTTTCCTATTCTTCCAGACTATTTCATACTTCTTTCTTTAACTCCTAGATCACCCTCCCGACCCCATCCAGTTCTCTTACAACGCATTAAGAAAAGTGAAGCCACCAAATCTATTAAACTACCTGCTTTTTTAAAAAGCAAATTTATTAAGCTCAGCGATATAGAAAGGGAACATTTTAAAAATTAAACTTATTTTGAGATCACTTTAGATTTACATACAGTGGTAAGAAATAATAGAGTGATCCCAGGTACCCCTATTTACCCAGTTTTCCCCGATGGTAACATCTTGAAATACTATAGTACAATATCACAACCAGAGTAGTGACACTGATACAGTCAAGACACAGACTATTTCCACACTGCAAAGATCCCACGTGCTGCTCTTTTGTGGTCACACCTACTTCCCTTCCTCCTCACCCCCTCCTTAAGCCCCAACAATCATGAATCAGTCCTTCATTTCTGTAATTTTGTCACTTCGAGAATGTTATATAGAAATGGAATACAGTCTGTAACCTCTTGAAACTGACCTTTCTTTGCTCAATTCAGCATAGTTCTCTGCAGATTCACCCAGGTTGTTGTGCGTATCAACAGTTTGTCTCTTTTTCTGCTGAGCAGTATTCCATGGTATAGTTGTGCCTAAACTACCCCTCTTGCATCTATTTCTTTCTTCCTCTTGTCACAATGGAGGAAGTGCCCCTCCTTCTACAAAAGCCCAACCCTCTCACATGTGTTCTGGATACCCTGCCCGGTTCCTCCAAATACTTTTTTTGGCTATCATCTATCTCCTCCAAACACATTTTGATAGCTCCCATACTAAGATGGCTCTCTCTGACCCCACATATCCTTCCAGCTTACACCTTCTCATCCCTTTCATAGCACAACGTCTCAAAGGAGCTATCTACAGTCTTATATGCCAACAACATAAGCTATCTCCAATTCCTGAATCACCATTTTCCTGTAACCCACTCTGCTCTAGTTTCTACCTCCACCTCACTACTCTCCCCAAGGTTATCCAGTGACTATACTATCAAATCTCATGACACGTTCCTGTCCTCATCTCACTTACTCTAAGATGCAGCCAATATATAGCAATCCTTTCCTTCTCAAAATATGATTCTCTCCACTTCTATGACTCCACAGTCCTACTTGACACACCTTATTTAGCATGTCTCACAGGCATTTCAAATGTAACATACCGAAAATGGAATTAAACACATCTTATTTCTTTACTAAAATTTATTTCTCTCCCAGTCCTCCCTGACTTAGTAAGTGCCAAGCTCCCCTGCCTCAATGTAGTTGGACCCTGAGGCAACGGCCCTGCAGGCACACTATATCCTAGCTCCCCCACACCAGCCCCAGCCTTGCAGTCAGCTGTGACCATTTGACTGGATCTTGCCAGAGGAATGTTAATGGATATGAGTGTGTTCCTTCCAGACTGGGACTTTTAAAAAATCAGAAGGATTTCTCCTCTCTCTCTCTCTACTTCCACCAACTGGAAACAGAGTACCTCAGGCCATAAAGAACAAAACCAGAAGATGGAAGGGGTGTGGGTCCCCAAATCACCATGGGAAGAGAGCTGCCAACCAACCCAAAACATTTACTCTGAACTGTTACATGAGCAGGAAATAAACTATTGTGTTAAGCCATTGACTTTTTTGTTTGCTTGTCACAGCATGTAGCATTATCCTAGCACACACCATTTTTATAAAGGCCATCTTTTGATGCTATTAACAAACATGAAGAAATCTAGAGAATATAGGAAATAATAATTTGTAATTAGGAGCAATACTCATATTTACTAAAGACCAGAGCTACCCATAAACTAGCCATATTTTATGTAAATTAGCTTTAATTTGAATTCTTTTACACCTGCCCACTAAGCTAAGGAAGACTTTAAGATAGGAGACCCCTTAAGCACTACACAGTACTCAAATGCAGTGGCCTCCAGGTTAATTTTAAAGGAAAGAACATTTTCTGGGATTGTGTTGTTTGTTTTTCATTTCCAATTTACTTAGAAATGCCTTTTCTAAATTTTCAGATGTTATTCCAAATTGATTTCCATAGTCCGAGAGAAAAACCTCTCATTTTTCCCCCAAGATAGAACATTATGATTCTAAGTTTTAAAAATCCCAATTTTATATTTTCTACAAAGCTATTTCTTATTATTATATGTATGTTATACAGATATAGAGATTCCTCTTTCTTTTACATTCCAAACAACCCAAATACCTTCTGAAAAACACAACTCTCTGCATGAGGAAAAGCAGCCTTCATTTTCTAACCAATAAACTACAACATACATCACAGCTATGGTGTGCAGGACAACGACTCAGGGCATTCATTTGCATATCAAGAAGGCAGGATTTAAGATCTGAGGTTCTGTCCCTCATTCTGCAGCTTCCTCACTGTGAACTGTCAGGCATGTTACCACATAGCCATGCCCAGACTTAAGTGTCTGTATAATGATTAGAATAATGTTCCACTTCCTCATCAGGGGGCTCCAAAGCTCAGCCAATATTTACACAATGCTCCTAGGTGCCTATTTAGCAAGCTGCAGGCCACGAAGACAGAAAACAACATCAGCCTTCCAAAAACAAATAAATAAATAAAATGCAGGCAATGATGGGCATAAATAAGCTCTGGGTCTATTGTTTAAACTCCAGCCCTGTGAAATGGGTACTGGTTGTTTCTCCCCTTTAATTTAATACCCTTAGTGATTCAAAAATTTAGTTTGGGAGGAAAATATCAAAATTTCAATCATGGGTGTCTATGCATGGTAGAATTATGGACTTTTTGGTTTTTTCTTCATAGTGGTTTGTACTTTCTAAATTGTGTACATCAAACACATTACTTTCATAATTTAAAAAATAAAGTTTTTTTTATTGTAAAAGATTTGTTTTAAAAAAGAGAAGCTAAGTATGATAGAATGAATTATTGGTCCTCATTCTTCTCTTTGTTCTAGTAGCATTATATATCTGCAGCCTTGCCAACATGTCAAGGTGGAAGAAGTGCATTTCTGCCCCTTGACTCTGGGCTTGACCACGTGGCAGGCCTCAGCTAATAGAAAGTTAGCAGAGATGACACCAGCAGAGGCTTAAAATGTGCCTATGCAGGTGGACTTGCCCTCTTATGCTCCTGCCTTTTACCAGGAAAGACAACACCTTGGATAGCTGCTGCCCTAAGAAAGAAGTCAGACACATACAACTAATCTAGACCCAAACTGCTTCCTGGAACCAAGCCCAGTGGAACCCAGATCGGGCTCCAAACCCCAGCTGACCTACAGCCACATGAACAAGAAAGACATTGTTATCTGCCATTGAGATTTTTGTGGTTATGTAGCATTATTGTTGCTACTGATGTACCACTGAATGCCACAAAAAAAACTCAGGGGCAAAAACTGTCTCATGGATTGAACTGCAGGGTATAAAAAAGGCCATAGCATCCTTCAGATGCCCATTTATAAATGGAGCCTAGTCAACCATCATCCAGTTTGACAAAATTCCTTAGGAGACAGTAATTGTTTTCCTTTCCCTCATTAAATATACAATTATTAAATTACAGTTATAGTAAGTCATATACAGTATGGGAGACTATACAGGATTTCCCATTAAAAATAAGTTGTGAGCCTCTTTCAACATTAAAACACATTTTTCTACAAGATTTTTAACGTTTACAATTGTTTTCCATTCATGTGTATACCATAATATTTTTAATCAATATTCTTTGGTAGATATTTAGAGGATACACAATTTCCATTATTATAAATGAAGTGATCTAAATATAACTAAAGTTAATACTCTGCACATACTCACGATTATTTCCTAGTGATGAATTCTGAGAAACAGAATTGCTGGGTTAACAAATGTGTACATTTTAAGGTTTTAAATATGTATTAATTGCCTAGTTTTAATTTACTTTTGTAATTAAGGGTCCAGGAGCCCTACAGTTTGAGTCAGCCCCAAATTCCAACTGAGCAAAGATTCTCCCACCTAGGATTCACTCTGATTAATCCTGCTGGAATTTAGAGTTTGTTTTTTAACCTGTTGGGTACCTACTATGCTAGGAACAGTGCAGTGGTCATGAGTATGGACTCAGAAGCCACAATGCCTGGGTTCAAATCCTGGCTCTGCTGTTTACAAGTACCAGGACGTTGTGCAAGATGGTCAACCTGCCTGTACCTCACTGTCCTTATCTGTAAAATGGGGATAAGAGCACCCTCATAGGCACATAGAAATGTTGTAGGGATTAAAGAAGTCAAATAAATGTAATTCCCTAAAAACAGTGTCTGCCACACAGTAAGCTTTTGAGGTTAGCTATCAATATTATTATGGGTAAATAAATTAGTAGATCACAGACCTTCTCAAAGAACTAAAAGTTTAGTGAACTTTATCAAGGATAATTGGGTGGCAAAATTTTCAAACTATAAACTATGACTTTACAAACTTTTTTTTAAGAAAAGTAGAATACTGACAAAGAAAATATCCTCAGATCGAGACAAAATTAATCAATGGGGAGGGAGGTTTTGGTGATGGGCAGCAATAATCAGCCACAATGTATATCGACAAAATAAAATTTAAAAAATAAAATAAAAATAAAAAAATAAAAAATTAATCAATGGGAATGTGGGTGGTCTTTAACAGAATAGATCAGAAATAGGCTTCAGGAAGCAAAACCAGTTTGATTTAATTTAAATTTAGCAACAGGGTACGCCCCAAGGTGAGGTCACATGTGATTATTTATAGTTGCCTAAAACTAGTGGAAACAACATTTTTTAAAGATCAGGGATAATGTTATCTTCTCTCTGCTCCAACACCTGACATTAGCCTGAAATGAACACAGTGCTTGCCACAAAGTAGAAATCCAGTAGAGATAAGGATACCAAACTGATTTTCATGAGCCCATGCTCTCCATCAACTCCAAATTCCCCCAAATTCAATAAGTTATATACATAATACTAATAGCTGCCCATCACTGAGCTAAGTGCGTTGCATGTGTTATTTCATTAAATCCTCAGCTAAGCTATCTGGAGGACCAATTAAGAATGTTTTCTCATATTCCAATACTACTTTCAAGGAACTGTTCTCAAAAACAGGCTGATGTTCAATGAATTTTTTAAGCTCTTCTGAAGACTATTAAACATTTAAAAAATTATCTGACCAAATATTTAATGACCAAAAATAATTGTATAGAGACCTAATTGTGAAAGGATAGAATTGCTAGAACTGTTAAGATTATAAAATGGCAATCAAGTCCAGCTTTTTTTTTTTTAAAGCTAACGACCAAATTTCATGTTTTAGGTCATATATCTTCATCAAGAGCTATATACCCTTGCATTATTTTAAACATTTAAGTAAACTGGTTTAGCATAAATGGAGAAAACAATTACTACCCCTCTTATTTGTCAAAAATAGTTTAATCAAGGTAAGCAAATTCCCAAAGTGAAATTAATAAACAAGGGAGTGAGTCGGACAACCTTTAAGGTTTAATTTCCCTATCTATAAAAAAGGGATTAGATTAAATAATCTTTAGGATCTCCCACTTAAAAAAGCAAATAGTCTACATCTATAAAAGGAAAACAAAGAAAAATATCCTAACAAGCATGAGAAGAACATCAGTAAAACTCAAGTGAAAACATCTGCCTTAAACTCGGTGAAGTGCAGCAATTTTTTGATGAATTTCTTCCCCTTGGCCTGAGGTTGGTTTCACTCTCCATCCCAGCCATGTGCCATGCTGGGTCAAATGTTCCAGATTCACTGATCATGTGGCAGAAGCAGTTCTGTTCCCAGAAATTTCATCTTCAAAAGTCAAAATCCATAATTCTCCCAAAAAATGTAGTTCAACTTATTTTCCAGACTATTTTTGAACTGGCAGATAAGACTGTCATATGTAGAGAAAACTGTTTCGGGATTTAAAAAACAGTTAAATTCCTGCAAAACATTTATACTTAGCAGAAAAAGCACTCACGAAATAATAGAAATCTAACCTTTAGTTATTTAAAGTTAAGTTTGATGACAAAATTTTAAATAGTGAATGCTTTTTTAAAGAGCCATGCTTTAACTTATCTTGACTATTTTTCATGTCAATAAGAGTCATTTGTGTGTTTGCTGGATTTGAAAATATTTTAAATTAAGTAATTAAATTGTAACAATGCAATTAAGTAATGGGTGAAAGATATGAA